>NC_045951.1:14545454-14848484 GCF_004382195.2 Drosophila sechellia | reverse complement strand
GTCGCAAATTCTCTGACTTCAGCGCAGGTGGACTCTAAAATTACAAAGTACCATTCCTTCTGCTGAGCAGATTAAAAAATTCAGAATATTTAATACATTTAAGAAAGCAAAAACCATCATTTTAATATTTTGTAGGTGTTGAATATGATATAAAGAGCACTCCACTCATCTTACAGTTCATTCAAATCCCATGAAAAGATTAATGATTTGACCATCAGCAACTTCGACATATCGTTGCCTGAAGATCACAAACCAGATGTGATCAGTCGCGTGGCTAAATTCGTGGATCAACAGCAATTGTAGATCACTCGAAAACAAATGGGTAGATAAGCGATCTCCTAAAAAGAATTGAGTTCTTTAAATGAAATGATCTTGACTCGATCACAACTGAAGTGTTTACGAATAAAGATCACGGGCAATGATCGAGTATGACAAAGTGACAATGAGCAAGTGTGAGATTGTAAATGACAGCGAAATGATCAATCAATTAAGTGCAAGGGTAAAATAAAAAATTCCTAATAAATTACAAATACTAATGTGGAATGAAATTTTATTCGTACTAAAAATTAGGCAGCAGATATGATTTTCTCAATAGAGAATATACATATATAGTTGGTATTAAATTCAATACTGTCCTGCTTATTTATAAATTATTTGCAAACAATAAAGCAGGTTTTTTAATTGAAATGCTACACTGCTCAGCTTTTTAATTTGTTTATTTTTATTTTTTTACTACAAGTAAGAGCTAATCTTGTTAAGCGCGCTTCCATCGGAATGATCAATCTCGTGGCCCCCAGATATTTCCGTCTCCCCCAATTGCAATATGATTTACCCCCATGGAGCTGAAAAACATCATCGGCGACAACAGGAAAGCTGAGAGCAAAAAAAAAACAAAAAAGAAAACTGAATAATCTGGGAGCGATGCGAAGTATGCGGCACTTGTGTATAGGGCATGAAAGCTTCGTCGTGTCGCATGCTTTGCATTTCGAACATGTTTTATAAATAACGCTTCCCAGACCCCCAAGCTCCTCATAGAGGAGAGAATAAAGTGCGATCTGGTCGTAGTGCGGCTCAAGAACATGGATTTCGTTTTAAAAATCGTGTCTTGTTGCCTGCTTTGCTTTTGCCACAAAACAAAAGGGTAGCAAAAATATGCAGCAGCTCGTGAGGAGCAGAGGTTTCCGGGGCAGCGAAATGTTGCACAACTGATGCCTCCAGAACGCAGATCAACTTTTTGGCGTCTGCCCCTCATCTTGGCTTTTAGTTCTTGGCTCTAGGTTCTCGCTTCTTGGCTAATATGCATGCAATCAGCCATGGCAGCCAGCCGACGACGACGACGACCACGAAAATATGTTTAGCTTGTAAACGTTTGCCACGCAAAAACCAATAGATCAGGAGTCTCCAGTTCTACCCCTTCCTCCCTAGAAAATGTGAAAAAATACTCTCAAAATGAGTTTGGGACCTTCGGTTACCCAGTAGTCTAGTCACATTTGTTTTTCTTGAGTTGGTACAAAAAGTGTTTACCTTCTAAAATCCTTGTATTTATGTTTAAGACAAATTACTTATTTTAGACACTCTAGCCAAACACAACTTTCAATTCACTTTATTTGGATAGTCATAAAAAACGAATTTAAGTGTCGTAATAAAATATCTTTCGCTTTAACCCTAAATTGCTGGGACTTGTGCCTTTCATGATATGGTAATAGCAAAGCACTCTATAAAGTTTACGACCTTTGCTGCAAATAAACTTTAAGAACATAATTAAAATGCAGATATTTGTGTGAGCAAATAATTTGCTGTTTAAAATTGGTTTTAGTGTTATGTTACGAAACAAATTTAGCATTTGCTTGATAAATATTAAATTATCTGAAACTAATTCCATATAATATGTGCTCATGTCTTTACCGCACAATAAGGACTTATCCCTATTTTATGTTTATTTTTTTCCTACTCTAATGGGGCGCCCTGTTAACCGATCCTAATGCCATATTTTATGGCTATACCTCTGAGGATTCTAAAATCCACGTACTTGTGATTGTGATCGATTCAGCTGTTGATCCTGGGAAACTCTTGCCATTGTTGTGGAGCCTGCCAGGCAGGATGCAATATACCCCTGATACCCTTGGGAAAATGTGCCGTCGACTAATATCCCATCCATAGCCAATCGCAGTGCCCATTCCCGTTTTTAGGCTTCTAGCTGGAGGATGACACATATTTTGCTTAACGAATGTCACACAGCACCGATGACGATGACTCTTCCTGGTGTTTGGGGCACGTACAGCGTCGATGTTGCTGTGTTGCTGCTGTTGCTGTTGATGTTGCTGCTGCATGTTGGATGTTGCTGTTGGGCATTGCTGCTGCTGCTGCTGGTGGTGCTGCAGTTGCTGCTGCCGTTGTCAGAGGCCTCAACAGCTACTGTCAAAGTCACGTTTTAATGTAACGCTGGCTGGCTGGCTGTGGCTCTGAAATATTGAGATTGAGTTACGAGCAGCCAACAACTTTTGTCAACACGCGAAGCTGCATAAATGCCGCTTAAATGGCATAAAATATGCATATGCAGCGGCCAGTTAACCAGTTACCAGTTAGCCAAGTTGACCAAGTTAGTTACTTGGCCAGTTATCGCACCACGCTCAACATATTTCAAAGTTACACGACCGTCTGAGGGAAAGGGTGATGGTGCTGGTGCTGGCGAGGATTGGGAAGAGGACTTTACCTGACACGCCCTTAGTTAGTTAGTCGACGACGCGACTCGACTCGACTCAACTGTGTCTGTCCATCTGAATTTCAAAAACTCGACGGCAGTTCTGTGGCCAGTTTCCTGTTGTTGGCTGCCGGTTAATACTCCCTCTTGGCCGGCGCAACCGGCGTAACCCTAAGGAAATTCTTTGTAATTTGCGTTTTTCACACCCATTTGATGTAGCACCAGGTCTTAATCTTAATCCCTGCCACCAAAACGGCTAACTACCTTAGAATACCGCGCGACAGAGGAGGTTGGCGAAGTAGTGGAAGGGTTGACCATCATAAATCGATGGTGTTGGCATGATATGCGATGGGTATACCAACGGAATACTCCCTCTTGGCCACTGGGAAAAACTGTCATGTTTTTCGCGTTCGTCAAGGTGGAATCCAAAAGGGTTGGGTCGGCAGCCCTGAGTGAAATACGATCAGATACGTACTTCAGGCGGAGTAATTATAAGTGGGAGCGTACTGCCGGATTGATATGTCCCGCCGGTTCGAGAGAAATGCGGGCACAATAAGAGGGTAATGAGGAAGTTAATTGTTCTTGACTTTACAAATTTGTTGCTCTTCAGATTAGAAATCAGTGTGGGGTTAGAGCAAAAAAGTCAGCTTTTTTTCAATTGCTCTATTAAGCAGTAATTCACTTAGAAAAGCAGTTATCTTTGAAATGTATCTAAATGAAGGAAGTACATAATTTATGAGATACAGTTCGTCACAATGAACTTTACAAGGCCGTTATTCTAAATACACCCTATTATATTTCTTGTATAGAACGTATTAATTTCTTTTTATCCTGAAAAGTATATTTTTAGCTTTTTAAAATTTATTTATTTTACTGCCTGAAGTTATGAAGACCCATGCTAGTTGCTCGTATGGATCCGAATCCAATCACCTTGTACCAATTAAGATCGCCAGGATTAGCCAAGATTACATTTACATTATCTGGGCTTTCTTATTTATGGCGCTGATAAACCTTTAGCCTACTCATATTTTCAGTTACCAACTGGGGCTATATCCCTGCCCGATCCCCCCAGATATCGATGGTAATACCGCCGGGTAATTTTCGTACCTGCTGCAGTCTCATCAATTGCTTTGTCAAACCTTGAAGCCTACGAGCCAAAGGCTCAGTGTTTAGTATTCAGTATCGAAAGAGAAAATGCAAAACAACTTTTCAGCACACACAAAAAGCCAGGGCCCGGTTATCAAAGTAATTGCCAATTGCTGATGTTGCCGTTGTTAACTGCCGACTATCCCCATATGCACTCGCATATGAGGTACAAGTTTATGTATGTCTCAGGATCTCGGGATGTTGGGAGGTTGCGATGTTGGGATGTCGGGATCTGGAGAACTGGTGATGGGATGGGATGCGATGAGCCACCACCATTCCAGCATATAGCCCGCAGCCTGATAAAACTCAATACTTTTGTGTGTTTATGGCCAATCAGAAATCATGCCCATGCCCACCTCAGCCGCATACTATCCCGCTCACTATATGCATAAACCTCTACAGCCTTTTTACTTTTCCATACCGTTCCTCCCCATCCAAAACCCCCCTCGACCCACTTGCCCATTCAAAGCCGAGTGTCATTTTTAGCCAATTTCGCTGCAGTTGCGTGGCATGAAAACTCAATGGACTGGACACGAGTCGAGGACTCCTCTCCATGGGCTAACTTGCCACACCACCAGCAACTTGCAACAGCCACTGCAACAAATCCAACAAAGAGCTGAGGAGGCAAAAAAAGTGCGAACGCGTTAACTACATGGCGTCGCCAATCTTAGCTGGAAAACGTACGACAAGACAAGCCAATTGCTGGCCCCGGCCCTCGGATCTCGGATCTCTCGGGGATCGGGATGAGGGCTAAGGGGAGCTGCACTTAAAATAATATGTGTAGCACGTCATTACAAGTATTGTAAAAGGTTAAGTTCTTCATTTGGCTAACTCAAGCTAACCGCTAATAATCAAGTATTTAAGTGTCTTTAAGACATGTCGTAGATCATTTTTAGTCACTAGCCAAGATTACCATCCATACAAACCATACAAAATTCAGTTAAAAACATTTTCAGTTTGGCGATGCCAACAAATACTTTTTAGTATTTAATTTTTGTACTAAAAATGTTATATTAAATATTATATGAATATTTTATTAAGAACATGCTAGATAAGTAACTAAAATTACACGATCATATTGCATTGAAGGATATGGATTATTTTTGCATTTTATTCAATCGACTTATGATTAACTAAACTTTTTTTCCAGTGCCTGGGCTGAGAGCTCGGAGCGCAGTGAAGCGAACCGCGCTGGACTGAGCTGGGAATGCTAACTGAAGAGCTGACGAAGTGGAGGAGCCGGGAACTGGAGCTAAGCCAGGAGGGGATCTGGAGGACTGCACAGTAGCGCCCGCGGCCCAATAAGTGTGTGAAATAAACAATGTGCACACGTTGCCCCAGCACCCGCCCCTCTGCTCCACCACTGCCCCTGCCACTCAATCCCTTCCCCACCCCCCCTGCACCGCTTGGTGAACCCACGTTTATGTGTTGGCTTGTATGTACATTTTTGTGCTCGACGAGACAACGCCAGCAAAAACAAAAAGCCGAGAAAAAATAAATAAATAAATTGCAACATTGGCAGCATATTTTTACACTTCTCCTCTTGGCTTGGCACCCAAAAAGCCCACGGTCCACGTCCATGGTCAAGTCAAGGATGGCAAAGGAAGAAGTGCAGGATGGGGGATGCCGGGAGGTTGGAGCTACGATGACGAGAACGCCGTGGAACGCAAAGCAACGCACTTTTAATAAGCAATGGCAAATGGGTTAAATGGGGTATAATTAGACGGACAGCGAGTTGGTAACATCTGCCAGAGGGACCAAAGAATATTTGAGAGGAAAAACAGAAAAATAATGCACAATGATCTTTATGGTCCTGTGGTATGGCATCACTCAAACGTGATAAAGACAGCCCTGGGGCAAAGCAAAGCATTCAGATGCAATTAAACAAATTATTTAATGCCGAGCTTTAAGATGTTAAGCACCTTATATGTTGTTATAATATTAAGCCCCTCTTCTTACTTAAAGTTCAACAAACATAGTTCATTCCAATTAATAAGATAGGAACAAAACACAACCTTAAAATATTTAATATTCTCAAGGTAACAGTTTAAACATTATTCGATTTCAAATGATCTAATTTCTCAAAAATTTTAATGTTTAATCATTTATTGAAAATCTTCAAAATCTGAATTCTTTTAAGTTTATTCTCAGTGAAATATTCTATAAAAATAAATTAATATATATTTTATTTGATATAAATTTCTTTAATATTTATTTGCCTAGGAAACAATAAATTTACATACGCGATAAATCCTTATAGTGGTCAAGTATTTTGTTAATTAAAAAAATTTTTAGTTATGAGCAGGAATGGGTATTGCCTAGTTCGATTCCCAGAAGCAGCAACCCCAACCGCCGTGGGTTATTTTTGCACATCGTTTATGTGGCCCCCAGCATAACTAGGCGGCAGCCTCCCTTTTTCCCTTTGGCTCCAACACGATCTCCACATCTCCGATCGCCGACTGTCAGCGCTCCACTTGTGGCGGCAACTCGGACCCAAGAGCCAAGTTCCAAGATCGAAGAGCCACGACTGGACTCGAGTCATCAGTGGGCCTGCCCTTTGGTTGATATTTATTTTTTGCTGTTTGGGCTGATTAAAACTGAGAAATCCAATTTATTTCAAAATTTATTGTGTCTCACACGCGCTGGGACGTTCAGGAATTGAAAAATATCAATAAAGGCATATGAATTGTTACCCAATAATAAATCAAGTCCCCCCAGCAAGACAAACAAATATTCCTTTTATTGTTTATATATGTATACAAAAAAAGGCTGAAAAGAGTTAAAGCAGCAGACTCCCCGATTTCCTTCACCATCGATTTCATTCCCGCCGTCTGTGGCATTTTTCGCACCGAGCCCAATGAGAAATATTTCAATGTGAAAATCACCGAAAAAAGCTGGTGGGGAAAAAGGTGAAAAAAAACGTGAGCAGGCTCCCCAGGTTATGCGGCCCATGATCATCATTTCATTTCAATTCGCTGTCCCAACTGGAAGACGGCAATTTTCTAAGAAAGACGAAGCGCATACCGAGGAGCCAAACGATTCCAGATTGGCTCCAACTTGGTGTTTCAGAAATATGTGCAAACAATTACGTGCTTCAGGAGAACGAGAACCAAAACGAGATCCTTCCCTTCTGGATCGCCGACCATCCCATCCATCCATCCGTCTGTCTGTTTGGTTTTCTTCTTTTTTTTTTGCTCTCCGATTTTTTCGTCAATTAGAATGAGCTGCTCCTTAAAGGAAGCTGTGAATGTGCGAAGATTTCTTTTATACGAGTATATTCCGGGCCCAACCTGGTCTTCTCCTTTTTTTTTGGAAGCCCTGGAAGCATCAACGGCAGCTAAAATTAATATACCCGCGATAACTCAACATCAACATCAGGCCGGGCCATGGAGATGGGAAGCACACTGAAAAAAATATATAGTACTAGGATGTTTGAATAAAATTAACAAAAGGTTTGTGGCAGTAGAAGAAGTATGCTTTTCTTACTTATTTTACGTAAATTAAGGACATTACATTTTAGAATATAATAGATTATAGTTGTTTGAAAACGTTTTTTGACTTTTCTATTTTTGCAGTAAAAGTTTTGGTTTTTTGACCTACTTGTACTTGCATGATTTTTAAAGTTAAACCTAATTAAAAATTATAAATATTTTTTTTCGATGTGTTGGCTTTCCCTCAACACCCCCTCCCTAATCCCTTACCAATCTTCTTTTGCAAATTTCTGCCCCACGTTCCAACATCCTGTTTCGTGCCGTTCATCTTGTCTCTCCAATTGTTGGGCCCCGTCTCTTTGTTGCTTTTCCCATTGTTGTTGTAATTGTTGTTGCCGCTTTAGTTGTTGTTGGTATCATTGGTGTTGTTGCTGTTGTTGTTGTTGGCAGCTAGTTAAGCAGTTTCGCGTAAACGTTTTTCCAATATGAGTTTCGGCCGGGGGTGGTGTGGGGAGGGGAACGGGCGGCTGTGTGTTGGCTGGCCTGTGTGTTTAGGCTGTCTACAGGGTTGTTATTTTAAAATTAGCACTTTGATTTAAGTTGTCTACACTCTTGGCGGCCCGTCTCTAGTTGGCCAAAAGCCCCAAGACTCCGCTCCAATCGAAACTACAGCTGCATTTTAGCCAAGGTGTTGAACAGCTGAGTGAAGGGTGAGATAGGGGGCAGAAGGTGCCGGGGTTGGGGTATTGGGGGATTGGGATTGCGATTGTGAGTCCAACTTGATTGCCGCCACAAAAGGTTGAAGGTTAGGGCAAGATAAACTGTTGTTGATGGTGCCCAGAAAGCCATTATCCACATATCATCGCCGGATGATTTCAGATGTGTTGCAATGTGCGGGGGAGATCGCTCGCATAGGTTTCGGCTTGGATCGCATTGGAGTATTCCACCGCCCATACGATGATTATGCTGATGGATCGGACAGTTCCTGGGAGTCGAAATGCCACAAGATGATGGCCAGTTGAATGATTTCGGCTGTGGCATTCCGTTTCCTGGTTCCCGATTTTATTAGTCATGACTTTCTCCATTATTTTTTGTTCGCCAGTGTAGAGCGAAAACATCTGGGTAATAAATTTTCTGAACAGCGGATCTTGGTTATTTATTTTATTATATATCATGGGGCTTTGTATAAAATTCGCACCTGTTATGGCAGGGGTTTGTGATTTCCGATACAATTTTTCTAACATAAACTGGACTTACCATTATGACGAAATGTTCACCTTCTAAAACTATATACGATTATTTCTTACACGAATTATTTGAAATGTCCAACGGAAATACTAAAGTTTTATTTGCATATTACATTTTTAATAATAATAATAATTAATATAATATTCACAGTAAAATATTTAATATTTTATATCGTACAAGACGGCTATTTAAGATTTTTCAACTAAGTTGTTTTTCAGTTCTGCAACACTCATAGACAGACTAATGAATAGACTGAGCACCTTAATTACTACTACTACCAATTATTTCGACTAGGCCCACTTTAAGATTACCATGCAATCTAGCCAAGTTCTCCGTAGTCTCCATTATCAGTGCTCAACTTCCTAGTTGATGTACGCACATTGTCGAGACCGCTACTCCATTGAGTTGATTAACCCAGAGGCATGTCTCCCCTTCTGGTTAGGAAATATCGCGTAGCCAATTCTTTGAGCTGCTGGGGGGCGGGGGCTGCTTGGTGCTGTGGGGCTTGGGGCCAGGTGAAGCCAGGTGAGAAAGAGCACGTCGCTCCGTTCTGAGGCGCCAGCGAAAAGCGTTGAAAGAACCGCATCTGCCGCAATTACGGCGATGAGGTTCTGAGGAGAGCGTCACGTCTCCGGTTCTTAGGCCTCAAGATCACCGATTCAGATGGAGATCGAGATGGAGATGAAGATGAAGATGAAGATCTGGTCGTAGTTGCTAATCAACTCGTTTATCGGCCTCAGACTCGTCAGCGTAATCAATCATTGGCCAGATAAACAAGCGTGTGGATCGAGCTTATCTGATCCGTAGTCGGGGACCCTCGAATGGCACGTAAATCGCTTCCGGCGGACTTGGCAAACTGGCTCTTATCACGGGCCTAATTAAACTCATTACAATCAACGTATGCACACAGAAGATACACAAAAGTCTTTGGAGAAGAGCCTGTAACTTATAACTTCTATAAAGTTATATAACTGGAGCAATTAGTTTGAAAAGTTTTAAATTTCTCATAAATCTTTTAAATTTGGTCTTCTTTTTATATCTTTCAAAGTCGCTATGGAAATGTAAGACACAATAACAATTTATTTAAATTTAAATTTATTTTGTAAATTTTTATATATTGCCTTCTTTACTACCCTTTGTAAATCAAATTGATAGAGAACAAACTTTCGCCCCCTATAATGCCAAACAAGCCAACTAGTTCGATTGGCGGTAGTTTGACTGTAAACTGAAGTGAATCGAAATGAAATGACGTGAAATGCCGATGGGCATTAAAATGCATTCGAATCGGAACACATTTCACTACTAATCAGAGCGATAGCCGGACGATGGACTATGGACGGCGGACGGCGGACAATGGACTGCGGCTCGGAAGGCTCATGCATTTTTAATGCCCCATTTTGTGGCCGGAAGGAAGCGCAACACGTAAACGTGTTAATATGGACAGCACAATCTATTAATTTGTCAACAATAAAGTAAGACAAGCGACAGGCGACATCGTTCCCGAATGAGAGCATTGATTAGAAGCAACGTTCTGTTCTTCTGGCCAGACTCACTGCCCAGTTCCACAACTTTTGGGGTCTGGGCAGGAGGAGCACGGCCATCAGCTTGTTGTCAGCACAGCAGGTACGAAATTAATATGCGAGCAACAATTAAGATAAGCGCGCAAACTTGTGAAGTGACTGCTGCGAGGAGGGCGCAGTCGGTGGCCCCAATTGAGGTTGTCCGGCGACCGCAGCGGCCGCCAATGACTAAGGCGACAACAAGCTGGAGAGAGTCGGGGAAGAGGCTCCACACAGTTAAGATGACACCGAGAGAAAATGCACCACACATTCCAGTGATTTTATATAATAATTTGTACAATGAAATACCGTGGTAACTAAAGTGCTTTCTACGTAAAGAGTAAATAATTCATTTTTATTTAATACTAATACTTATTTATAATTTTTTTTTAATTTATTTAAGCTTATTTTAAGCATTTTTTTAACATATTACTATTAACTATACCTTTAGCTTTATATTAAATTATGTAAGCCCAACCTAATCTTTTAGTTTCTATATTATTTGTATGTATTTATTTTATCTTTACTAGAAAGTATTTTTTTTCCAGTGTAGAAGAAAACCAAGAGCAGCGATCTTGATCGCACCTCGCCGAACAGACTCTGCGGTAGCCCGAAAAAATAAACAAGCCGAGCTGCAAAAATACTTTATACGAGTTGAACAAATTTAACCACATCCATTAAGCAAGACCTTGATGACAAACGGCGGCAAGTCTTTCGTGCGATAATAATAAGTATTCATTTCAGATATAATTTTTGTCGCACTTTCCTTTTGGCCATCGGTTCTGGTTATTTTCGGCATGCCCATACCTATATAATAATAATTTAAGTTGCCCTTTTGCCGATTGCCGATTATATTTTTGGGTGGAATGTTTTTATTAAATTAATGGCGATAGAGGCGGTATCTGTTTGAGAATGCAGGCTTAAATTGATTTTATTATGATTTATAGAACGCCAAAAGGTATAAGTATGTGCTGAATTTTCAACACTACCAAATGCAGCGCATATACTTGAATGTTCATAAGTATCTTTTATTTTATAGCATACACATTAGTATAAAGCCTATTGTATTAAACACTTAAATCGCGTGCTTGAAGTACTCTTCCTTTCCGGTCGCATCGGCCTTCATGGTCTTAGCTCCAGGACGCCAGTTGACCGGGCAGACCTCACCGAACTCATCGCTGAACTGGAAGGCCTGAACCAGACGCAGTGCCTCATCCACACTGCGACCCACTCCCATGTCGTTCACCGTGATCTGGCGAATGCGTCCCTCGCGATCGATGATGAAGAGGGCGCGTAGAGCCAATCCGGTGTCCTCATCGAGAACTCCATAGTCCCTGGCTATCTTCATGTTCTTGTCGGCCAACAATGGTATGTCCAATTCACCCAGACCTCCGTTCTTTCTGGGTGTATTCATCCAGGCGCAGTGCACAAAGTGACTATCAGTGGAACAGGCCAAGACTTCGCAGCCCACATTCCTGAATTCCGGAGCTCTATCACTGAATGCCTGCAACTCCGTGGGGCAGACGTACGAAAAGTCAGCCGGATAAAAAACCAGCAGGACATATCTGCCACGCAAATCCGTAAGAGCAAAATTACGATAACCACCGGCCACCACCGCATTGGTAGTAAAATTAGGAGCCACTTGGTTTATATTGAGCATACGCATCTTGACGGTTTTATGTTAGCTTTTTGTTTTGAGCTAAGAAAGAAAAATTCTACTGGTTTTTGTGATTTCAAGACTGAATGATCTGACTAGGAGTTATATATTTTGGCATGCTTTATATAGAGTTTCATAAATTTGAACTTGCCTTTGTAACTGTGTAACACTAACGTAATTAAATTCGTTTATTCACTCATTTTGAGTTGACCTGCATAAATCCGAAATTTTTGACATTTTCCCCTTAATCACATTTCAATGCACATTCTCTTACAAATGCCTTTTCATTTTTGTGTCATTTCCCTCTCGAATTTCCAATTCAACCGACAATCGTAACACGATCAGCTCCAATTAGAGCGTCCTTTTGGCAACATAAACCGAATCGCAATCGATTAAATTGAATCCAATTCAATTATGTGAATTGAGGGGCTCGACGAACCATACACCTGCCGCCGCTGAATGGGCGTGTGAAATGATTGTTGTGTTAATTTCGCATATGACACCATCAGCCAGCCGTCAGGGAAATTCAAGCACTTTATGCGGTTTATTGGCTTTGATCGATTGAGAGAGTCGCATTTTTTATATATTTATTATATACTCATATGTCGCGCCAGACATACGGGTCTCGGGTTTCTTGACAGCTCATTCAGTGCGGTCTCTTTTTTAGCATACGTTTTTGTGCCAATTTTGAGTTGGTATAATATTTGGAGGCGATTTAGCAGCACGTCAATTACCGCCGGCCACCTGATGACAGTTGCAATTAAAAGCGGCGAGGAAAGAGAAAAAAAATACGAGAAAAACACGAAAATGCGGGGAAAATAGTTGCCAGTCAACACGGATGGATGGATGCCTGTTAATAGACATGTAAACTGCAATTAAAACAAGCCAACGGGGTGGGGCCAACTCCAAAATATTTTGACTCGGCCAACTAACATGGCCAACAAGACGGCGGCCAGAGACTTTTCTTTAATTAAAATATTTAAGCACGCAAATAGGCCTGTCTCTCCATCTGTCTCTATGTGGCCAAGTATACCCTTCAGCCCCTATATCTGCCATATAATCGTACAACCTTTTCGGGATCTGCGGGAAAACTCAACTCAACTGGGCGTGTCCACGATATATAGCCTAGTATAGAGTTCCCGAGCACGGAGCTGCCGTTGTGCGGCTTTAATCAAAGTTTTTGCCAGCGGGGAATCAATCATTTGAAATTTAAACGTCATCGTGCGTCAGACAACTCATAAGACAAACCAAGAGTAACAGCGGGCGAACCAGCCCAGATCGCTACAATTCGAGATGGAAACGTGAGGGTCTCTCGGATTGGCAATTACAAATGCAGTTAATGGTTAATAAACAAAGCACTTTGCAACACCAATTAGTGAAACGACCTATTGAATAATAAAAATTTTATTTTATTTACACAGCCTAAAGTAAAGTACCATATTTCACGGTATTTCACGTAGTAAATGGGCTGCAAGTACTGGTATAAATATATCAATTTTCTAAGATAAAGAAAAATAAAATAAATAGCCCTGTTTTTAAAAACATCAAAATTACTGTTTTATATGCTTTTGAACACTTAAAATGTTTTCCTTTTTGTAAGTACCATACATGTATCCTTGTTTATTTAAGTATTTGCTACTTATGTATGTATGTTTTAGTCGACATTTAAAATTAAAAATTCGTTATTAAAATAAATCTGCTAGGCATATTTCACTAGACAGGCTTCTAAATTTGATTGAATAGTTTGATATATTATTATATAAACTTGATCCCTATAGTTCTTCGTGTCACGATATCCCTCTCCCATCTCGAACTCCATGGTGAATGCGAATGTGGCGTGTCCGAGTTTTTAGCAAGTCGCCTCCCAGTCCAAGAAGAAATCAACCAAAAACCAAACCCCCGGCCGACGGCCAACGCAATCACAGAATACATTTTTCTTTCTTAAGGTTTTGTATGATGTTTTTCGTGTATTTCTGTGTATATATTTTTTTTGGTTTTTTGCGTTTTTTGCCGACCTGTCTTCATGTTTCGGCGTAGTTTTGTTAATGAAAGCCAAGAGCGAAATTAATGCGTGTGGCCAACGCCATCAGCAGCGCCCCCAGCTTATCACTGTCAGGCGATCTAAACTGGAACTGGACCTCGTTTAGGCCAAGTCGCAGCGAACTGGGCTGATCTGCTGGCTGTTCAACTGAATTTATTTGCCAAATATCTATAGAAATTTATTTGATACGGCCCATGGGAAATTTATGCCCCTGTCGCCTGGCCTTTTGTGTTCGGCATTATCTGTGTTTGCGCACAGATTTTTAATAAGTGATAAGCATTTGAAATGACAATTTTAAAGTCGATTAATTAATTAAATGGCAATTGAAAATGCCACCAAGGCCCACAGAACACCAAAACATGATGGCACAATAAAATATACAAACTGATTGATTTTCGGCTTTTTAGGCATATATTTTAATTCTGTTAGTGATTTTATTGTTTGGTTTATGTGTCAGATTTAATGTGAATATTTTCGAGAATTAGCTTACGGCCGGTTTGTTATCTTGAATAAGGAAATTGAATGGTTATTCAGACTGAACCTGGGGTAATGTATTGCTCATTTTATGTTTTGACATTTTCATGACACGATTCCGTGTTTAAAGATAACCGATTTAAAGTATATTAAATAGAATGCTGATATGGCAGTGGTTCAGAGCTCTTGTTTTCTAGCTAAAATCGTACTTAATAAGTAAAGTGCAATATGTTTTTTTGCTCTCTTGAAGTTATTTAGCAAATGATAGCATATTTATGTACGAAATGTGTCAAAGTCAAGAAAAAACACAAAGAACACATTTAAGTGGAATATCTGAGCTTAAGACGTGAGATTTTTCTTTTTGTTCTTATGCACCTGGAATATAATGAGGCAAAAAACAGTGTGATTTGCATTTAAATGGTTTTAGCTTAAGCTCTACAAAAAGAGTTTATAGTAAAACCATTTCCGGTAAGAACCCAATTTGAAATACCTCGTTAATCTGTACAGAAAACTAAAAACTTTTTTAAATTATTTGTATTATTTGTTTTTAATATAATATACAAACTCTATGAAATAAATTTCATAGTTTTTTATTGATTACAATGAAATCATTTGTTACAAAGTGAAAAAATCCTTTCTCGTTTATAGTAGGTCCAAATAGCAAACCTTTTTAATAAGCCCAATACTGCATGAATAAAATTGATCCTTATTTATTCAAATTTGATTACAACTCAATTTGAATTTTTAATTCTATATCGAGCATTTAACAAGGCATGGAAAATGCCACTTAGTTCAACCCGCCTGAATTCCAATCACACGCCCTCCCAAAACCATCATGATGGACCGAAAAGCCTTTAACTTTCGTATTATTCTGTTTTCCCATGGAACGCCTTGTTAAACGCTCATAGTTCAATAGTTTGAACTCTTTTTAATTGATCTTGATTAATCGCACAGCACACACAGATACGAAATTACGAAAAAAACCAAAATACAGATGCCGCCCAAGGAGGCGGAAAGGCAGGCTCCCCATATCGAATCGGTAGCCCGACCATTAATTACGCTTTAATTACCCGCCGAAAAAAAAAATAGGAAAAATATATACGTATATATAAAACGCGTGGGGCAAAAACCTTAATAGTTTCGCCTTATCAGCATAGAGTTTCGCTCGCCAGCACTCCTAATTTCATTAGTTTAATGGCACAAAACTGTGGAAAAACCAACAAAGCAACGAAAACACCGACGAATGGCTACCAAACTACGCAAAACGTGCAGACGGGGTGGCAGCACAAAAAAATTGTTAACAATTGTGAGAATAAATTGCTAAATAATTAAGTGGATCAACGGCCGTTGGCCGACCGAGCAGCTCGAGAGATCTCAGACTCCAAATTGCATATGATTAATTAAAGGAAATAAAATGCTGACGACGGCAGCGGCCACTAGAGAATGAGTAGCAGAAAAATACAGATACAAAAAAAAAACTAAAAAAAAAAAAAAAAAAAACAAGAGCAGACCGAGGAGCCAACGAACGAAAATCTTTTTCTTTAATTAATATTGAAGTGAAGCAAACCGAAGTTCAGTAGCGAACCGACAGCAGAAACTGGAAAAAAAACGACAAAAAAAATGGGCAAGAAAGACAGGAGGCGTTTTTCAACTCATTAACGTTCAAACAAATTCATTTGCATATCTCTACCTGCCCCAAATTAATATTCCATGGCTTCAACATTCTTCTCGACTTTTTCCGTAAATTTGAAACGCTTAAGAAACGAGCTGAGAAATGGTCTCACACACAATTTGAACTGCAACACTGCTCAGTCAGTCAGTTTTCCCCACCTTCGCCAAACACCACTTATTTTATTTCAGTTTCCTTTGTCTAAATGATTTTTATTAACATTTTTTGCTTTTTGCGTCAGGTATTCGAGTAGGGATACGCATTTGCTGTGTCACTGCAGCCAAGCGTGCCAGTGCTGCCAGTTTAGCTAGTAGGCTAGAAGGGATCAGAGCTATTAACTTTTCTAGCTAAGAAATCTATTAAAATTCCAAAGGATTTAGAAAGTACTGAAAGCCTTCTCAAGAGTGCTCAATTATAAAGTTTTGAACATATATTTTTATTGAGCACACATATATCATATAAACAATCACTTGTTTTGATAATCTGCTTGCAGAATTTTCAGCTTATCAACTTAAAAAAATAACTGGAATAAAATATCAGAAAATGTTTCAGCAGCATAAGTAATATACAAATGAACTATCTCCTTTAAAAAATATTTTTTCCAAAATATTATCCACCTGCTTATGGGCTGGAGAACCTCTGTCTGGCTACTTTCCTAGTCTAAGCTAGCTAGTTTTTCCTATAGCACCTCAGTGGAGGGGCGATCGTGTGGAGTTGGGAAGGGGGGCGTTCCAAGGGAAAAGACGCCGGCGCATACGAAACGGGGTCCAAAAGCCGAGTGCTGGGCGTCAACTGCATGCCATGCGTAAATGCCAAAAGCGGCGATCCGACCCTCGTCTTAACCCTCCAGTGCCCCTTTGCGGCTTATCTGCTTGTATTCATCTTGAAAATTGTTTCTAGTTGAAGTTTGCCTTTTAATTGTTAGGCGCAAACAGCCGACCGACCGAACGACCGAACGGCCGACTAAATTAAATTTATACCTACTGCATCGGCGGTTTCTTTCGCACATTTAACCCCTGTCAGTTCCATCTGGTTGCGTGTTTTCCCTGTGGTCGGTATGCGAAAGTAGCCCCAGCTCGGCCCTCCATAGAGGATATGGTGTATGGATCGTCGTCACATGTCGCCCATTGAGCATGTGCAGCCTTTCAGGTTAACCGACTATCTCGTTCTCTATCAACATTTTCTAGCCCTCTCTCATTCGGGCAGGTCAATAAATTCCGCCGGAAAGTGAATTATTATAACGTTTTTATTAAAGTATGCCCTTGCATCTAGTCCAGTTTTACACACACACACGGATATCTCACATAATTAGCATAGTTATGGGGGTACCGTGTTTATCTAGGGGTTGGCTCAGTTTAACTGTCTAATTTTTCACTCAACTGTCCACATTTGCCGTTGCATATTTATTAATTTGTCCAATTCCACTGACAAATGATAAAAAGCTTGACAATTAATGAGAATATCTGCCCGAATAAAAGGTGTCGTATTAATTAGAATACTGGACCAGGGGGGTCGCCTAGTGCTAATGTAGGGGTGTTGAGTTAGGGGTAGGTGGTCCAGCACTAGCCTAAAATTTATGAGCACTGTACAGGATTAATATCCTTTTTATGTCGTGGTTTGTTGTTTCATGTCGCACTTAATCATGAGCAATTGTAACCGCACCGACAAGAAATGTGTTAATTTCGAGTGAACGTTTTATTATGAAAGGTTTCTTTTACATTAACAAAAACGTTTAAGCATAATAATAATTTTTTTATTACCTAAATTAGTTGTACTTATGTATGCCATAAATCATACAGCAAGTTTAAACACACCCTTTGAAATATTAAACTATAATATATCTCCTTTCCTGCACTTTTAAACAACTATTAACTCAAAATGTATCTTATTTTGGTTTTTAATCATCATATCTACATTGCTCAAAGATTATTATACTTTCATTAGTTTTGAAAATTATGAAAGTAATAGGGCTCAAAAAATGGATACATGCAGCTTCTCAAATCAAATGCAATAAATCTACAATCTATGATCGTTGCCCAAATTTAGACACCATCAGTTCAATAAAATCCAAAAAATATTCACTCATTCAATCAAAGAGCCATTCAAGACTTTGAATCACCGAAAACGTTTGAAAGCCATGAATTACCATATCGGCAACCCGCGAGCTTTGTACAAGTGTATACACATGTTACTTATTCATGGGATTGTAGTTTCTTTTTTATTTCTGAAAGGGCAGGTGGGTCGGTGAAGGGGGGAGGAGGAGTTTTGGAGGCGAAGAACCCTTTGTACCCCCGCCTTTGTGATTATTATTATTATTCGGAGGGGGCCCCCAAAAGAGCGCCATTTAAGCCGCTTGTTGTTTGGTATTTTTCACAGCTCCGCACAAAAGATGGATCTTCGTCTCCAGCGGAGAGTGCTCACGATCGATTTGGAATCGTTGAAATATTTCCCAAAAAAAGAAAAGTTTTTCTTGTTCCGATGAGGAGGTTTCATTAGCGTTTCGGGTACACCTGATGTGTCTTTCATTTTTTCTTTTCCGGACAATGGAACCCCCACAGGAGACTGTTTTGAATAACTCGAAATGAAACGAAACAAAACGCAACAATGCATTTGCTTCACTGAGACGGATGTGCAGCGTTTTTAGGGTTCATTGCGTTCACCTCATCGAACCGCACAAGATGTTCATTCACATGACTCGACAGTCCCGAAAAAATGCAAGACAATTAAACAAATTAACAAAACAACAGAGTGCACGGATGGGCCAGCTTACAGCAATTTAACACATGAGAAAATCGAAGAGCATCGCCCGACCATTAGCCATTAACTCGAAAACCCTCCTCCGGTTCTTCATCCAACTCATTTCTGGCCAAACTGCGCGGGTGTTTCCCAACTGTCAGCTGTTTGTTAGGGAAGTTCAAGTTGAACCTGCCCCAGGTAATTAAGTTTCGAATTTTACTTTTCAATAGGCCATCAGGTTTGACCTCCTCCCCCATCAACCAGCCATTTGAACCCTTTCGCCGGTCACATGGTCACATGTGTGTGCGTCTAATTTCATGGCTGTTAGCCGAAAGGGCCAAGTCCGAAAGGTCTCGCAAGACAGGCATTTAGTATGCATGTTCCCCTCATCGTCTGGCTGGCCGCCTAAAAATTCTGCTTTTCCTTAGGAACAACAACTTTTATTATTGACATCAAACGACCAGTGCACAAATGATGACCCCAGAACGAAATGTGACCCCCGAAAAAGAGGGTTGAGAATGACATGGAAGCGGAAATACTCTATCCACCATTTTTGCAACTGACAGATGTAAACCTTATACTACTGTTATTGATATATTCTTCTTTCAAAGTAAAAAATTAAATTTTTTAGACTTTCTACAAAGTAATTAGATTTCATTCACACACTCTCATTGGTATTAGAACTAATCTTACTTGCTGGAATATTTTTAGGTGCCAACTCCAGATTAATGTTCAGTTGTGTCTAATTCACAGTAAAAACACAACTTAATTTCCGTTTCCGCTGTAAAAACTCGGCAGTAATCAGCATCTCTTCAGCCTCATTGACAAATCAATCACTCAGATCGTTAATTACTTCTCCCGAACGAAGTGCCATAAATATGTGACTTCTAATCTCCATCGAATCCTATCGCGGAGACAAATGCATCCATCAGATCCAAAAACCAAAACCCCACCACTAAGCCCACTCAACTTGACTCAACTCTTTCGCCTGAAGAGCATCTAAAAACACAATGAAACAATCCCAAAAAAAATAAAGGAGAACAGAAAAAGTTCGAGGGCAGCAAATAGCGACAAAGAAAACTCATAAAAACGTTTAATGATGTCACAAAACGTAATAAAAATGCAATAAAATGTCAAAATTATTGAATTTACGATACGAAACAAGTTCAAAAAATAACAACAAAGAGCAACAGCAACAACAACGATATAATAACAAAAGAAGAAGCAACCAAAATAACAATAACCAGGGGACCGAATTCCAATTTCGGGACGGAGGAACACCTCTGCAACTCTTTGACCGCTCAGATGGAATGGGTTATATTATATTATATGGCATTAGTATGTTCCATTGTTGTTACCGATGGTACTTGTTGTTGCTTTTGCTGCTCTCCATTGTTGTTGCTGTGTGCGTCGTTGCGTTGAGTGCAACATGCGTATTGCTGTTGTTGTCGATGATGCCGCAAGGTGTCGCGCATTGCAAACTACTCTACCATAACCCTAACCCACGCGGCCTAATTTGAATAAATTTCAAGTGTAGACTCGGTGTTTGCATTTTATGCACAGTGAAAAAATATCGTAGCATCAACTATTTATAACATTATTCTAAGCTAGTAGTTATATTAAGGTAGAAATTCAAAGCATTTCAAAGATAATTCATAAAAAAAGGCATCATTTTGGTTAAGAATTCTATGTTCAATCATTAGATCAATCTTTCTCCAAGTGCAGTTGCATGTGTATATATTTTAAAACTCTTTTTTTGGAGTACCATTAGTAGAGCGATTGATTCTTATCTGAAACGTTATCAAATTTGTGTTTCCTTTTGCTGTATCCTATTTGATTTTGGGTTACATATAGCGGTGGATAAAAGGCCGAATGGAGACTGCGGGTTAAAGGATTAAGGGTCAAGGGGTTTAAACTAATGGGTTACATGCGGCGATAGGGGATCCCAAAAAAGAAAAACCGGAGAATCATCAATCCCGAAAGGCAATTACCATATGCCCTGGCTTAGACAGTGTGTCTCCCCAGGAGCAGACTGCTTGACTCTGGAGGTTCTTTCCTTTTACCATCCGAACCCGAACCCGAATCCAGCGTCATCCTGGCCAAGCGATTCCAGACGCACCTCCATCGCCTCATATATGCAGGCATGAGCGGGCATACTAATTAGATCGGATCAAAGAGACTGGTGTTCTCAAACTCGGCCTCGCTTGGATGGGGTAAGCACTGATTTGATTTTTGATTGGGATCGTTTTCACTCGGTTCGATTCAATTGAGAGGAAGCATTAAAGTTGCATTCTTTATGGCCTGACGTGCTCGAAAAGAAATCGGTAGTTCAAAGAAAGAAAATTTTAAAATTTTAGGTGCAAAATGCCTGAGAAGCTCCGATGTATCTTGTTCAAAAAAATGAAAGGAAACCAATTAGGATATATTTCCATAATATCCAAACCAATTCTCTTCTATGCATATTAACTGTTGTATTCTAGTTTATAGTTATCATTATTATTTTACATATTTTAACACTATGAAGTATTTTTCTTGTATTTTTGTTGGCCTGTCATTGTTTGCCCACCTCATTTGGCCAACTATCCAACATATTTTTATTGGAGACAAATTATACCTTGACTTTCAAAAGATGCTATCAAGGTCTACAACGCACATATGTTCGCCGGACATATAGCTATTGACCGACATCTACCCACCAGTAGGCCGGCTCAACGTCACTCGAGTGTCTCGTACTCAGGCACTTGACTCTATCAGAAACAACACACAGCTCATTCAATTATTATTTGTGAAAACACAGCCGAGGCTTACAATTTCATCAATTATAATGTCCGAGGTACGTATGCGTCGGTGCCTCATTAGTGTATAATTATTTTGGCCACAATTCGATCACTCAAATTGAATTGCGGTCACCTATCGCCCATGCCATTCCATTCCGCATCATCTCATTTCATCTCTCAAGTGAACAGAAAATTCTTCCACCACATGCGGCGAGCGCCTTGTTTGCCCCAATTGAAAATGTCAACCTATCAACAACAAATTAACTTGAAAACTTACCAAACAAAAAAAAATTGTGTCTCGAAAAAATACGGAAAGAAAAGCGAAATAAAAAGGCCACTGTCAGTGGAAGAAAGCTAAAAAACCTGGCCGAGTCTATAAGTAAGACGCCGCCTGCTGTTGTATCTGTTGTTTCTGAGTTCCCGAGATGCTGGGGCTGAGAGCTGATGGTCATCATGATATATGAACGGCCTGGGCTAACATTTATGTACCACAAATGTCAACTGTCAATGTCAATTTATATTATGCTGCCACATTGCGGATATGTCAGCATATGAACATATGTATCTCAAAAAAAAAAAAAAAAGTAAAGATACAAAACCAAAAAACAGAACCAACATTTTTTCGGACCGGGCTTGGTGCCTGTTTTGTTTTGGGCCTTAAGTCCGAACCGGGACTGAGTGACCGTCCTACGCAAATTGGTCTTTCTTCCACGGATCCCAAGATCTGGGAGCCGGGGATCACAAGTATTTATAACATTATTTTCGCACTCTTCGATGTGGGTGTCGTTGATTTGTTGGCGTCTCCGTTGGTGTTACCTTGTCCAGTCCAATCCAAAGCAAACCAATCCAATCCATTTCGTTCGTTCGTTCGTTTGTCATTCGCATTTAATTTGCTTTTTGGGTTAAACAAACAACACTTAAGAGGTAAATTATTTTAGGGCTGCAGCCATTCCCCAATTTATTTCCCGAAGACGAAACGAGAACAAAGGTACCAACTCACACACGCATGTACAGCAAAGGTCAGCTGAATAGCCTCCCATCTATTAAATTAAAAACTAATCACCTAATTTTCAATAATTATTCAACTAAAGTACCCAGTAAAATACGAATTGAAAAAATTTCCATTTTAATAACTATAAATATTTGATTGAAAGCACTACCACCTTAAAAATCGTAAAATATGGAAATATTTCTTACTTTGTAACTTGGTTAATGATTTTTAGGAGCTATTACTTTTTTTAAAGCATGCAATAACTTTTTTAATTTCAGATGAAACTGACACGTTAAACAGAAACGATTAATGTATATTTTTTTAATTGTTGTTTATTTCCATAATTCCAAAATTGACAGTTTGGCGGATTCATAAAATGCCATTGAAAATGACTTACCAAAATTTGTAAACTTTATGATTGAATAATAACCGCTTTATTTCTATCACAGGGGGGGGCAATGTAAACTGCCAAATAATGTTGTATAACATTTTTTTTAAAACGCAACGAGGCAATTGGTATTATTTTGGCCCCCGCTGTAGGGGTATCTGCATATGGGTATCTGTATAAACAAGCTGGCGCACATTAATAATCTTGTTGAACCCGGCAATTTCGACCCTATAATCAGCGAGTGAAACGCATATGCACATAAAGGCAGCTTGGAGCAGGAGCTTGGAGTTGGAGTCGGAGATGGCGTCGTGGCTCTTTGGTTGGCTGGGTTAGTTTGACCAACTCCGGTCTGGTTGGCCAACTCCGAGCCCGTACCCCGAGTCTTTTCGGCCTGGTACACGCCTCCGGGCACCGCCTGCTCATTCCATTGTCTTGCTGCCACTGCCTGATATTTCTCCTCCGAGGAGACGTGGCTAATTTGAATCAACCGCCTCTCGCTCATTTTCGCTGTCCCGAAAAAATGAAACCGAAAACAGGCGGCCGCAGAAAATTAAACGCGCATGCGCAGCGAATGAACCGGACTTCACCGCACAGAGATCCCCTCCGCAAAAGAGGATCCCTTGGGCCAACTCGTAATGCTAGCCCCCTCCGCAACCGACGCACCTGGATACATCGCTTCCGTAGAGGGAACGCTCCCCCAATCGTCCAAACAAGCATGTGGATAATTGTTTCCTGGACAGGCGGTAACCCGAACCTCAGGCCCAGTCCCAAGTCCCAATCCCAAACGCCAGTAGAAAGCCCTAACCCGAACGTGTATCTGAATCTGTAGCCGAACCTGAAGCTGGGGGCTGCTGCGCCGGCGTCTGAGAGACATAAATCCAATAGTAAACATATAAATTTAGTCAAGTTTTCCAGCAGAGAGAGAAAATATGAGGGGCAATGGCTTAATCTGTTGCCTTTCATTGGAAAATGGAATAGAGAGATCAGGGTATTATATGATAATCATAGAAAGATTTATTTTGAATGAAATGGAAGAAATCATGTAATTAATGCAGATTTTAATATGACAAGTATACATACATCATGATACTAATTTTTACTTGTTTACTTATTTAAATACATATTCTTAAAAATTAGCAATCTGATTACTAAAAAGTTGCAGATATAGATACTTCTCATAGTTTAACTATTATAAACATATTCCCAAGTTAATGGAACTTTACCAACCACCTTGATATATGAATTATTTTCCCCCCAAATTTCCCATCGCAATCAACCGAACTAATCTTAGATTTTCGAATTCTCGCAGTGCACAAAACTCAGCCATTGGCTGTCATGTGTGTTGTTTATTTTATGTCCGCTCTTTTCGGGCTTGTTTAGAACGAAAATTATGCAATTATGATAATTGCCCAGCGGAGCAGTTTGGCCAATTATGAAAATATGAGTGAGTGTGCTTATATTTTTATTATATTTGTGATCGTGCCCGGGAGGCTTCCGTTGGCACGCAATCTTGTCCAGCACCGCTCTTCTAATCCCAGGCAGCCTGTGAAACTCTGTCAATAAAGGGGCGGCGATGCACTTGACTCTTGTCCCTGTTCGTCTTTGGTCTCTGGTCTCTTTGGAGGAGTAGTAATGCTTATCATTGTCCAAGAAGCGGAATTGTTCCAATTATCCGGACACTGCACGCACTTTCGGCACTCTCCCATGCAGCGGACAGAGAAACTAAGACGAACGGTGTGTAAATAATGCTATTTAATAGCTCGGCTTGCCTTTTTATAGTTGCCCTTTTAAATGCCGATAACCTTTTTATGCGCTCGCCTGGCGACCATAAAATTGAATAACCCCGAGCAGAGAGCAGCTAGCAGCGAGACCTGAATGCATTAAATTGAATTCTTGGCCCTTGGTTACTTGGAAACGCTGTTCTTAACGCCATGAAAACTAATTTTATAGTTGCACTCTCTTTTGGGCCAGCCCAGCACACACCAGTCGCACATTTCAATTACATCATGGCCCGAAAACTCGGCTCTCTCTTAGCTTCATT
Organism: Drosophila sechellia; assembly: GCF_004382195.2. Taxonomy (NCBI): domain Eukaryota; kingdom Metazoa; phylum Arthropoda; class Insecta; order Diptera; family Drosophilidae; genus Drosophila; species Drosophila sechellia. The sequence goes on along the minus strand of NC_045951.1, from coordinate 14,823,625 downwards.
TAAATGGCCAGCCAGGCTTTGGGAACTGGGTATTGGCTAGTGGATACCATGAGCACTGGGCACTGGGTACCCATGTTCCCTTATTTTATTTCTATTTCTATTTATTTACCCCCCTGCTCCTGTCCGGGTTCATGTTTTACAATGCGTGCCCCGTCGTTCGACGAATGCATGTAATGAAATGTAATGCCCCGGCTTGCAGAATGCATTTTGCACTTTTAGTGCATGCTAATTGGCTCCTTTGGCAATGGGGCTGGTGGTGTGACCATGCTTTGCATAAACCGTTAGCACACTCATCCGAGCAATTCTCACGATTGCAGTGCAGCCATCTAAATATATATATGGCAGCCGTTACTATCAGTTAAAGTCTTTGAGTCGCTTTATTGCGCGGAATCGAGCAGAACAGACTATTCAAACTACTCATTGGATGGTTAAGTGGAGTGTTATGCTATATGGTATGGGATTGGTCGCAGTGGATCGGATTGCTATGATGACTATTGAGGCACTCGTTCTGTGGCTTCATGTTTGGACTCATGTTGCCATTCACTTGGCAACAGATTGCTAATACATATTGTTTTATTCAGCGCTTTACGGCTATGCTTTATCGTTTATTTGCCATGGTGCGGGTGTGTGCGGGCTCCATCTTACGTAATTAAGTGTAAAGATTGGCGATCCTTTTATGACGACATTTTTCCTCTAATGACCCTTACCTCAAGCGCTTGGAAATAACTTAATCTGCAGGAGGGCCATGAGTCACTGCTATAATCATATAATATGGGAAAAACTGACAAAAAACAAGAAATATTTGTAATAAGATCAGACTAGCAACAATTAGAAATTGCTATTTATTAGCTATTACTCTTGGAATCACATATTCTGCAGGAATCCATTGACAACAAAAGTTCGTATGATATACGCGTATTTCTATCAAGATCAGATACTTGTTACTCATCTAACTTCATATTTAACAATTCAAGGTTGCAATATTTATTATTGCACATTTTTTTCAACCATACTATAGCCCTGTAAAAATATTGCTTATATGCCAGGCACGTTTTTATCGCACCTTTATCTGGAAGTATTTGCATATTGCATATTGCATGTACACACGATATGGTTTTATGGTTTGTAAACGATCGAAAGAATGGCTCTTATCATTTTATGTCACCTGTTGAGCCCTCACTTCATTCCGTATTTGTATACACCGTTTCAAACCATGAACTACTTTATTTATGAGTGAATCTTACAGCTTAAGACGAGTCACTCGAAGGGGTGTATTCTTGCATAAATATATTATAATTTCCATTACCCGGAAATATCTAAGACATTTCGTCGAGGCTAAGAACTTCCCACACATATGTACAGTATTCCCCCAGTTGATCTTGGGATTACGTATTTTTTATGACTGCCTTTGGAACTCATTACGCAGTTCTCACAGCAAGCTAACTTCATTTAATTTCATTATCTAACCCTTAAGTCGCTTATCAATACCATTTCAATTGCATTCCCTTCCTCTGTATTTTTTTTCTTTGGGCATTTCTCTGTGAAGCTCGTAAAAGTGAGTTACCCAGCTAACGAATTAAATGCAATTGCAGTTATAAAACTTTTTTCCTACTTTCATAGAGTCCCCATCAACATCCATTATCGTTATTGGTTAATCATTGCCGGGCATTAAACAAAATTAAACGGGTTTTATCTGATGCGCCTTAATCAAGTAGCGACTAAGTCTTCTCGATTTCAAGTCCTCAGCATTTGGAATTTAATTACGGAACTCGAATTTAAATAAAACATTGTTGCCGGCTCAGTGAAGACACACGGCGACTATATCATTTGATTTTCACTGGAATCGTAAATTAATTTTTTGCGTAAATCTTCCAGTCACCAGTCGGGCCATACAAAGTAGTCAGTCGTCGACGGTCTATGGGTGTGCGTACTTTTTGTTTTTCCACCTTTTTTTTTCGGCCACAGAAAGTCTGGCATATAAACCATCAGATTTCGATATAATCGTAAATTTTCGCCCAGCGCACAAGGAGCCACCGCAAAAGAGGAATCTGTAAGCGAACCTCACTCAAGCACACCACACACTCACATACACTCGGCAAAAAATCGTCACAATGAGTCGACGGTAATAAAATAGCTAAAATGGTTGTGGAGGAGCATGGGTGAGGGAGGGAAGTTCGAGAGTCTCTCGAGTTGGAGGCGAAAATGTGATTAAGTTGCGCGCAAAATCCAATTTTTATAACTGCAGAATCACTTCACTTGGTGGACCCGCTGTCCACCCGCCTCCCCACATATTCGTTGCATTTGTAATACCCTGTATCAAAGGGTATGCCACATTCTTCCTGTAAAGTTGTCATCTATGTTATCTCTTTACATGGCACACCATCTCATGTATCTCAGATATCAATCTCTATTTTGAATCAGTACATATTAAGACTAAGCTTATTATCTTAATAACTTATATTTATTAACACATACCTATAGCTTTACTGTTAAGATAAGCTGGTCTGCAGAATCAACAGCTCTAGATTAAAAAAAAAGTGTTAGAATCTGACAAACAACATAATTGCAAAAGTCCCCAAAAGTGGCTAGATTGTTTGCATAGCTTTTTGCTGATAGGTCAGTTTAAACCCAAGGGTATGTGAATATTCGATAACCTCCTTTTTGGGGGGCAGATATTTCTTTTTTTCGGCTGAGCCAAGGCGAATTGAGTCCGCCGCTGTTATGGATTTTTTTTCTGCCGTTGCTCGTAAGATGCTTGGCAGGGCAATAATCATAAATTTAGACAACAACGAACCGGCAGCCGCAACAGTAGTAGGCACCACATCGAGGGGTTTCCAGAGAGAGAGGGGGTTTGCACCAAAGGGGGGCGGTACCTTGGGGGGACACAGTTGGCCGGAGGAGCTGGAGCTGGAGCTGCGAGTATGCCATGTGGTCCAACTCTGAATCCGGCGACTACAGCTCCAACTTTGATCGCCGGTTCACTTCGTCTGGTGGATTTCTGCTTTTCGGGGGTCGTTCTAAGCAAACAAATGCTTAAAGCATAAAATATTGATATTTTCCTGCTCCTTTTTTTATTTTTTATTTATTTTGTTCTGGTTTTTGCCTTTTTTATTTTGGCTGCTGTCCCAGCCAAACTTAAGCTGCAATCGATTTCGATTTTCGGTTTCGGGTTGCATATGAAGTTGTCTTTTTATTTGATTTTAAATTGTTTATTGCTTTGCATATTTCATAATTCTTTTCCCACTCCGCTCATGTTTGTTGTTGCTGAAGCTGTTGTTATTTTTGGCATTTGTTATTGTAAGGCCTTTGCGAAAATTCGTTGGCCTTGGGTTAGTGGAAGTGTCGGATGGGCCAATGGGAATATGTTTTGGAGTCAGGGGAGGATGAGCGCCGCCAACTGACAAATGGTTTTTGCGTCGAAATTCGGATGGATTCTGGTGAAATCAGGAAGCGAATCGATTATGCTGACATTGAAGAGTCACATTCCCATGAAATTTAACGCTTTCTAAATTAAGCGGAAGATGCCCAAATAAATTAAATGGCATTCTTATGGTTTTGTTTTGAACCCATCTAAAGAGAGCATCATTAAAGTTTAGTTTAGTTTTTAAGTACAACCAAAATAACACAGGAATAAATATGTTTTAGTTTTCTTTAATATTTTCAATGAATTAGGAAATAGTTAGTAATTCTTACCCATTTCATTCGTTAGTATCTTTCTTAATTAAACTAGAATCTGTAAAGCAAATCTGGAAATTATGCAAAACTTGTTTGTCCGCCAAAGCAGCCACTTTTTGGGATTTTCCAAAACTTGGCAGACACATGAGTTGAATGCCACAAGGAGGCTTCTGTCTCGTGCTCATTTCTTGGCTACATTCGATATGAACCCCCTTCCGGGATCCCGAGTTGTGTCAGTTAATTTCCAATACACTTTTCCAGGTGCCCCCTGCCCCCCTGCTCCTTGTTCACAGTTGAAAACCCACCCATGGGCGTCGTATGAGCCCCAATTCCAATCGGAGGCTTATCAAAGGATTCTGCGCTCCGCTGCGTGCGTGTGTTCCCGAATGACCAAATGCCCAAAAATCTAGTAGCTGCAAGTGGAGGCCAAACAGAACGGATCGGGCCAAGTCCAAAAACCCAGGGGCTGGTCAAGAACACTTGAATGTGCTCATCATCAGCAGTTGCAGCCAAAATGGGGATGGGGGCGTTGGGGATGCAGGGGCTTCGCAGATTGGTATCGATGGCAAGGCTGTCTGCCAGAGGTTCAAATACTAACACTTAATGAACTTAACTTTCCAACAACATCAAATTTCCATAAGAAAGGCAGGAAAGGAAAAGCTTCTGGGGATGGGTTGAGATGCTGATGTTTGCTACTTTTGCAGTTTCCACTGCGTGTGCAAGTATCTATTAGATACGCTTATTTCAAGGAGGACGCTGGTGCAGCCGACTGCAATATACCTGCCACACTTGTTGTTGCTGCTGTCTGCTGGATGCCTTTGGTTTATTCTGTTTTGACTATACCCACTAGTTTTAAATTACTACTGAGTATACTTGATTAATGCCTAATTGATTGATGTTAACGCACAAATAGTCGCTTTCTGTGTGCTTCTTGAATACATTCGCTATTACTGGTTGCAAGGTGGTGAGCTTGTGTACGTAAAAAAAAAACATAAGAAATAAACACAAAATTCTTTTTGAAATTTTAGTGTTTGAAACAAATGATGGTATTCAATATTTAGAAAACGGTTTAGAGCTATATTTCTCTTTGGCAGTATACAAAAATGTACATACTGTTATATGCCAATCTCTTTCTCTTACCCAAGAATTTATTACCAGGTATCTTATAGTTGGGAACCCCCAGCATAGTGCTTCAACTTGTTACCGTTGAGGATGGGATGCTGCCGTTGTCTGCACAGAGGCATCAAGATACTGCCCCGGACTACATTGGTAGCTGCTAACCGAATACGAGTATCTGGGCATCTGGGCAACTGCTCCCCCCTCGGATCTTTGAAGCTCTGGCTCTGGCTGGGGTTCGGGTTCCATTCAGTGCGGTACGGTACGGTTCGCAACGGAGCTTCCTCTTTGGGTCTGGGTCTCTGGCAGCGAGCGACTTTGGCAATCAGCAATTAGCAGATATGTTAACTTCATGTTAACGAACCAATTTGAAATTTAAATGCGGCACAAACCCGGGTGCTCATACGTCGTTGTTGTCATCACTTCTTCAACTCACCGATGCACCCAGTCCGATGTCGATATGTCGCTGTCGATGCCGCCAGACAAGCCGACAACTGGGAACTGAAAACTGGGTACTGACTGGGATCTGGTAACCGGGAACTGGGAACTCGGGGGCCCAGGAACCTCTCGTCAAGGAGCAGAATCGTAGGCATCTGAAGACCCAGACCCCGAACCCGCACACACTCCAATCTCCACACACACAAATTGCAGCTTAGCAAAATTTTAATACAAACAACCTGGAAGAAATCAAGGGAAACGAAACGGCAAAAGAAATTCCGAATCGAACGATCCTAAGAGACGATACATATGCATAACCAAAAGCAGAGGAAACGATAAGAGAAGTGTTTTTTGAGAATGCAAAACATGTTTAGATACTCTTGATGCAGTACCAAAGGCTTAGTGTTCCTGGCTTAAAATAAATATCACATTTTGAAAAATATTTTAAGATATATTGATATGCTACTAAAGTTTTTCAGAACAGGGATGATTGCTAATCTGTGACCCAATGACCATATAAAACGAAGGCAGGAAATTATTAAGCAACCGAAACGATCAAGAACTCCAAATGAATCCTTAAAAAAGACAAATGCCCATTTAAATGTTATAAAAAGCTGCCCAGCATCTCTAGTTCCTTTCCCAAGCTCAATTACCTGGTTTTTATATCCCATCGCAGGGCATTCAAAGAAGTGGAGAGCGGGTTGAAAAAAAACCATGTCATCAAATGAAAAGAGTTCGTTAAAAGCTTCTTCATGTTTCTGGCCGTCTCTTTCGCGCGCAGTCGCCGCATCTCTTTCGCTCGCCGTCGAGCTGCAAATTCTTTCGGGGGCCCAGCGTCGAAGAATCATTCCAGCTCCGCCGAGTCGTCGTCCGTGCTTTTATAAATCACAGAACGACGAACGACAAGAGATGGAGCTGGAGTTGGGGACTGGCTCAGGAATTCAGCGACTGACAGACAGGAAGGAATATAACGACGACGACAACTTAAGCGCGAAAAAAAATAGTCAATAGCGCGGAGCTTCCAAAGGGGTTTTGCGAAAAACGAAATGAAACCCTGACATCCCATCCACACTACTAACCATGCAAAAACTGAAAAAAGGAATACAAAAAAAAAGTGGTAAGATAACAATGGCAGTGGCCTCATGGCCATGGCCATGTAATTGTTGCAACTTGCGAGCTGCAAGAAGCGGTGCAAAATTTAAAGCGCAATTTCAAAGCGTATGACAAACAATAAATCAGCTGAAACCATCGACCATTGCCGGCAAAGGAAGTGGTAATAGTTAAATAAGCACGGTCGAAAGGCCCAGGAAAAACTCCAACGAAATTATCATACTCGCATATGAAGAGCTCATGCACAGGAAGAAATAAAGATCGAATATCAATTCAATTGATATCAAAAAGGCGAAGGATCCTGATGAACGCAAATAGCAACTTCACAGCATTATTAATGAAAATTTATTCTATAACACTAAATTTTATTTTGTTAAGAAGTATTTTTGTTACAGATTTCCATAAATTTTTTAAAAATATGTATCTTTCATTAACTAATTATAAATAATTTGCATGAAAACATATATCGTAACATCAGTCATTTAAGTATGTATTTATATATTAAGTATGCAATAAAAATAATTTTTCCCAGTGCAAGAACTACTTTTTCGTGCACTCCAATTGGAGCTCTCCTTTCGTTTTCCTACGCTTCTTTTTGCATATGTATCTGTCGGATTAACTAATGCGATTTTCCATGGCAAGACTGGGACTCCTAAAAAAAGTAACGACTTGGCCAGCGACATCGTAATGTTGAGCTTCACATCGGCGGCGGCATCAACACCACGGAGCCGAGAAGCCATGAAACCGAGAAACCAAGAAATCCATGTCCATGGGGGGGCCATATATCCATAAATGATCTTGTAGGTAGCCGGCAGTGATCGCTAAATATTGGATTGCCTCGAAATTGTACGCGTCTATTTGGGGAAACGCATGTTTATACGGTTATTGGTGATGTTACTGTGGCTATTTTAAGCGATTTGAGGACATTAACGCGAATGCCGTTCCCTCACATTAATGGCCAAGACGATGATCGAGGCGTTCTAATGACCAGAGGTTTAATGGTTAATATAAAGGGAATTCCGCGCGAGTTAAGTGTCTTCGATATCGGACATTTATATAAATTGCAATTATCAGCTGGATAGCATCTCTAGGATCGATTAAAGTTGGCTTCATTAAGTTGCAATCATTGGAGCTAAAATTTATTGTGTGCAATTATTTTTATTGACTTTCTTTCACCTGACAGTATAAAAACATGTCTCAACGAACAATTTCTTTATTAAGCCATCAATGTTTATGAAAACAAAAGCTTAAAACTTGATATTTAGAACACATTTCATTCACACACTGTCATCAAATCTTACGAACAAACCATACATTATTCTTATTGTCTGAAAAAATGTGTAAGCCATTTATTGGGTCATCAGTTTTTATTCATTCAGCATTTAAATGACTCCAATACTGTCAAGTTAGGACAAACAGAAATCTAACCCATATTTGATTTCTCTATTTTTGCGACAAGACTTCAAATAAAACTCAACATTTATCCTATTATCTTGGAGCAATTTGTAAGGCATTCAGGTAATCCTCAGTTTAAAGAAGTTTCATGAGAATTGCTTTTGTTTATCTTTGTGCGATTTATTCCTTTGTCATCCAGCTCCACGTTGGAGTTGCAATGAAATCACATTTTGCAGCAGTTTTTTCAATTATTTATTCCCAATGTGTATCACTTATGCTGGGCTTCCTCTTCAGCCCGAAGCCTTTACCCCAATGGGTGGAGTTAAAAAAGAAAAAAAAAACAGAGAGAAAAAAGCCATAAATGCCACACACAGTCAAATTCGCATTCCCCATTTGCCATTCACTCCACACTGCGAATGAAAATCGCATAAATGTCGCAAGTAAAACCTAGGAAATACGAAACAAAAATGTCTATTAAAGGCATTGGCACAAAATTTTTAATTGCTTGACAACATCAAAACACATAAAAACAGTCGGCAGGGGGGGATACAAATGGCAAAGAAGTGCACAGGAAGGCTGGGATTTTAGGGGTCTTTTAGGGGAGTGGCGTCCACTCAAAATATAATTCAGTTTGCCACCGACCAGAAATTGGTCGTCGTCAGACCAAAAACACAGGCGAGACAACACCCATGCACCTCACATCCTATTCAATCCTCAACTGGAACCATTCCATCTCGATGTCTGTGATTTCATTTCGACTTTCGACAGATAACACACGCCCCCCGAAGTCGTCGCCCTATAATAAAATTTTTATTTGTAGCTTTAGTTTGGTCTGCCAATGTTCTGTCTACAAAGCATTTCGTATTCACGAGTTTGCACAATTTTTGCATTCGATTTGAAAATTCTTTTCGAGTTCGAATCGGTTGCTGTTCCATTTTTTCCTATTTTTTTTGTTTGTGTTTCTGTTTGATTTTTCCTGTCTCTTGTTTATTTTGGTAAATTTTCTTTTTTTTATGTTTGATGGAATCACGTACCGACGACTGCGGCTGGGACAAACAAATTTGAGTGGGATTGGGGCAGAGATGTCAGCGTGACAGGAACGGAATTTGCGGTGATCGGAACCATCAATCCATTTGTGGGTCTATTTAATTAACCTCATGGCATTCAAAATGTGCATTCAATGTGAGGCTTTGTCTGGAAATATTTAAAATAAATCAAAAATTTTTCGAATCAGATAAGAAAACAGAAACAAAATATGCGTATTTTCTATGATAATGCCCAAATATTAATATATATGTCTGATTTTCATAGATCATAAATATAACATTACTTTTTGATTCAGATTTGATATTGATTTGACTTTGAAGTGGCCAAGCTAATATCGTAGAATTTTAATACGTCGAAGAAAGTAAGCCCTTTTCCAGCTTAGAACCATTTCATTTGGCTCACGCTGCCACATCTGAGATTTGGCCAAGAACGTGGAATGGTTTCGGGTTCGGTCCATAGGTGCAACATGGTCGTAAAGCAAACAAAACCAAGCCAAACCAAAACCCAACTAAATCGGAACGGGACTGCTGCGACTGCTTCTGGCCAAAGTGGATATTCAGTTGTTGTGCCGGCTGCTGCCAAAGCTTCCAAGCTAACGTGTCAATTGTCCGAGGGGTGCGGAGGGGTGGAGGCACTGGCAGTGTTGGCAGAGGGGAAGGAGGGAATGCGATGGAGCTGGCTACCAACTGCCAACTATCAAGCCAAATTGGTGGCACGGCACAGGATAATGTTTTGAGCTGCGGTTAGTGTAAGTTTTTCTGGTTGCTGCTGCAGCTGTCCCAGCGACACCTACTAACTCCCATTTTGCCCTCTCTTCTGTTCTTTACACTGAGAAAAATTATTAAATACATATGAATTAATGATATTTGAACAGTAGCGTAAAAAAAGCAAAGTGATCAAGCGTACAGAGGCCTAAAACAAATAAGAAGTATCTGTTTATGTGTAACAATTTATTTAAACAAAATATCCTATCAAATGTTTTGTAAAGCATAAAATCGACCATTCTATTTCTTTGGACCAAAATCGTGATTTATAATAATGTAAACTACGTTTTAGGTTGCATATATTAAACAATGTTAAATAAACAAAATATAGTCTGGATATAAGTGCTTAAACAATATATTTTTATCATATCTTTTTCAATTATTTTAAAATTCATTTTTTATTTTAAATGAAGAGTTATATATTGCGGTATTTTTAGTTAAAATTTAAGGATTGCCTACATATACTATAGTATTTCAAACCACCAAGAGTTTTTCTCAGTGTTGCAGATTTTGTAGCTAGTTTCTATATATTTTTTCTTTCTTTTTTTTTGCGCTTTTGTTGCAAGTTGTCATTTTTCGTATTTGGTAATTGGTTGCTGCTTTGTCACACCGAGCCACATGCAAAATGGCATTCCTATCACATAGGAGCCGCAATTCACTCGGCACCACACTTTGCGCCGCACCACTTTGCCACTTTGCCACCCACTGACCCCTGACCCCTGCCCTGGAGCAATGGCCATAGCCATATAGCCATATAGCCACATAGCCACCTTTGTTGTGGCTGTGAGCTGCTGCCACCAACTACGTGCTCTTTTCATTTGTTTTTATTATTATGTCTTGTTGTTCCCGTTATCCATGTTGCTGCCGGTGGTTGTGCCTCATTCGTTGTACGTTGTACGTTGACTGCTGTTTGTTGCTTTGCTGCTTGCTGTTATTTGTTGCGGCAACTCGACCACGTGTCATAAAAGTTTACAGACACATGCAGCACCCACCGCTGCGATGGGGCAGGATAACCCACAGACAACCGACGTGTGATAAGTCCGAGGTCCCAATCCCAATATGTCGCGCTTTTTACGACCACACACACACACGAATCACCGGGCTCTGATCTAAATTAAGTTGATTCAATCAAGATTTGCGTGTGTTTCTGTTTCGGTTTCTCTTGCTGTTGCTATTTCCGTTCCTCTTCCTGTTTCAGCTACCAGTTACCATTTACCGGTCAATGGATTTGTTTAATGTTCGATGTCGAATCGAAAAAAAGAGGCTATCCGGACAACTCAATATGGCACGTGAATCGATTGCTTGCGTGGGCCTTCAATGGCTGCAATCCTGGCCAACACTTAATGGTTTTCTGGCCAACGCTTTGATGATCCACGTGTCACCATAAGGGATGTATGGGAAATTAAGCTGGACAAGCTCGAAAATCTGGCACAAAAATACATTTTGTTATTAGGATTTGTTTAGTCCCAAAATGTGGTGTTAAAATCGCAGCAAAGAAACAGGATCGAAACAGAAATCGTTTGCAATATTACGAAATATGAAAAATAGTTAGGAAGATTTATTGCCAAGCTTATGAAAAGTACTGTAAAACAATCTTTGAGATTAGTGAACACAAAGGATAATTGCATTTCACCTAAAGTTTTCTTTGGAAAATAAAATATTGCCAACCATGCAACATGCTACATTCAAGCAATCCAAAAATCCCTTTTCCCTTACCGTACAATATTACCTTCCATTAATTTCGTATCACTCCTGATTTATTCAACTCCCGTGAGCGCTGGAAGTACAATATTCCCGGCCACAATTGAAAACCCATATAAATATAACCGCCGCGTCCATTCGGTCCGCAGAGTAGCCAACCTACAAATGGGTTTATCCGCTGCGGTAAAAACACACATATCATATACGTAAGACGTATATATACGCCCCCCTTTTCCGACAACATGCGTTCTTAATCCGCCAAAGCCGAAAGCTCTTTGAAATATCCACACCGAATTATGTTGTCCAGTGTGTATGGTCATAAATTTTACGACCGCGATGACCGACGGAGTGAGTGATACGGAAGTATCTTAGATACGGGAATCACAGGAAGACCCGGCGAATGGAGAGCACAGGAGTACATAAAACTGACGTAATTTCGAAATTTTATTTCTGTAAAATCTGACAGTAATTTCATTTAAATGACAACGCCAGTCCCCTACTCCTCAGCCAACTGGATTCGATTCGGAGAGGGCGGATTCACAGATGGACAGAAACGTTTATCCCTGTCAGGTATTAAATCTCCCCCAAGATTCTTACTTGGCGTCCGGACAGTGATTCCGTTCTGTTGTTGGTCTGTTTGGCTCGTACTTTGTTATTAACTCATTTCCGTTATGCCATAAATATGCGAACACGACGGGCCGAGGCAATTAAAACAATTGCAAGTTTAAATTTACTGCAGCCTCAACTGCTCAGGCTCTCAAACCCGGGGCTCTGTTGACTCATAAAACCAATAACATGGACATTAAATGGGGATTCCTTCAACGGTCCAGGTGGGAGGGTCACTGGATGTCCAACTGCTGGAATGAGAGAGAGAGAGTGCACTGGCTTTGGAAACTATTGTTGTAGTATCCTAGTCCACAATCATCAATCAACATGTTTTCGCTCAAGAAACACGCTAGGCTATCAAATAAAAGTTAATTAGAAACATTTTTTTCAGACCGTTGTCTTACAGAAACAAAGAAAAAAATCGTTAAGTTCTTTATTCCCTATTTTCAATTGGTAATGGTTTCATTTAACTAAGTAAGTATTTCCAGACCTACAGCGAAATAAGTAGTTTAAAGAAAATGAGCAAAAATTAAAAGACAGCTTGTCTTTGTAGAATAAACTTTTTTTCGAACTAACAAAAAATGTTTGTGATTAACAAAGGTAAATACAATCAAAAGTCAACTTTATGATACGAATTCATTCCTTTAAGCTGCAATCGGGTAACTCAATCGGATGCACTTGCCTGCTAGATCTTCAAGATTATTGGCAACGGGAAAAGTGGCTGGCTCGTTCCGGACATTATCTTATCCCATTTCCAGTTGGATCACTGGCCCCGGCTACTGTATAGGCCAGAGATTCGATTGCCCGGCTAATCCTGTAAACAGCAACTGTAATAAATTCCTGCACCTTAACCGATTCCCAATGTAGCGGGCCATAAAAGAGGCGAATAACAATAAAATTGAAATGAGTGAATTGGATGCTGTTCCCATCGTCCATCCGTCGCCTTGTTGCCATCTCTTTCGTGGCGCGCGTTGCCGATTCTTTCGCACATCTCAAATACTTAAAAGGCGACAAGACAAGCCTGACACTAAGAATTGAGATTCCTTGGCTTAATTATCAACGCATAATGTTTTTGGGTGATTTCATCTGCATACTTTCAGCCCAAGGGAGTGGGCCTGTGCCGCGGCGGTGCCAATCTTAACAAAAACGACGGCGACACTGTGTAAACATTGTGAGAGACTTGAAATTTATGTACAATCCCAGCCGAATGGAGAACGAACCGAACCAAAACGGATCGCATCGGCATTGGACTTGGTAGTGGAATCAAATTCGAAGGCCAACCAACTCCAGGCGGACCAGATCTGTTGGCCAGGTTCCAGGTTCCCGGTTCGGTGTTCCATGTCCCAGGTCCCCGGACCTCGAACCTCGTCGGACCTCTTTTGCAGGTGAGAAGTGTCCATCTTAATCGAAGCAATAAATACACTTAATGAATTTCCTGCACTCGAATCGAGGAAGGCCGCGTTCCGAGCCCAGAGCCTCAGTTTCAGTCACAGTCTGCGTCTGAAATCCACATTCTATTGGTCATACAATGGTCGAGGGCTCTGGGTGTTGCTACACTACAAAAAATAAAGACATTTAAATTATTTATGAATGTTTTGAATAAATATGGAATCGTTTTACAAGTCTGAATCAAATATTTTTATACAAATCATATAATAAGCATATCTAAAGATATTATTTCAAAAACAAACTAAGGGTTTCTGCATCAAAAACTTATTCCACAAAAACAAGCTAGAGATTGAAAGATACTCAAATAGGTTTACAAATATGTGGGAATGTTGATGGAAAACTTATGATCTTTTCAAGATATATATTTGGAAAACAATTCTTTCGAAACCCTTTTAGATACTTATTTTGTATCTCAGTGTATGGATTTTGTTATTGGACATTGCGTGGCATTTTCGCACCCATGGAGAATGAGTTTGCATCGCACACAGAGACGCAGTTGCAGACGCAGCCTCGAGTCGAACAATTCGCCTGGCGACCATCGTCGTCCAAAGTGTCATTAAAGTCCTTTAATTTATAGCAGAAAATCAAGTAAGAAACATGCAACGACTGGGCCCATTTGGATCTTTGGTCTTTGGTCATGGTCTTCGGCTCTGTTCCCGTCTTAAAGTCAGGGTCTCTGGATCGGGCCCTGGTCTTGTTCCCATTCCCATTGCCATTCGCAAAGTTAAAGCCATACCCATTGCCAGTTCCATCTTGCAACGGTTGTTTGTTACTCAGTGGAAATGGAAATGGCAAGGAATCGAATTTTGCTTTTAGCGCGGCCTGTTTTTTAAGTTTTTACGAGAAAGAGAGATAGAGCACCAGTGCACCATGGCTTGTTGTTTTCACCCGAACATATGGCTGCGGCAACGGGGACTCGGAATCGGAGGGATATATCCTAACATCAGGGCCCAGTTCTCGCCTATGGAAGGTGTCGCCTGAGTTGGACGTTTTGGTGCGGAAGTTGCCAGCGGCATTGGGACATGTTAATGGCCCTCAGGTTTATAAGTTATACATAAATTAATACGGCCCAGGATGGACGGACAGAGAAACCATTGAGGATCTGGACAGGGCGTAACGGGTTCGCTTCAAGTCATTAAGACCACGCTGCCAGCTGTTGCCGCAAGTGTCCCTACTCAAAACAGTTTATAGCTTTTGGGCAGCACGGCGATCGATTGGGTAAAAGTGAACGCAAACTCGAAGTTGAAGTCGAGGATCCCCCCTTCTACCTTTCTCCCAATCGAAATACCCCAATAAACGGACCGGACCTTACCTAATCAAATGCTATCGCATCACATCAAACACATATTGATGTTGGGGTTAGAAGCTCTTAAAATCTGTTGGTTTCGTTTATAGTTCTTTGATGAAAGATGCCTATCTTAATGAGATCCTTACGGCAGGATTATGGGGTATTCCAACGAAGCTTTAATTGCTTGAGGAAGACCGTAAACGTATCATTTTAACAGATGTTTAAGTTATAAAAGTTATATGGTTGATATTCCTTGGAAGCGCCTCATTTACTTTGGAGAAATTTACGTGGTTAAAGATCAGTTCGATATGCCACTTTTCAATTCCAACTATTAAATTACCATTTCTAAGGCTTGCAATATCTTTAATTATATATTATTTTTATTGTAATAGGTATCAGTAATCTCTCAAGCTCCAATTTCCCCTTCGAAACTGAACTTCCCACGAGCTATGATACACCAAACATGCTTATTCAACAAAAGACCCGAAATTCCCCCATGTAAGTGATATCCACAGACCCCTTTTTCGTGGTTTTCAGCCCATTAGCTGCCTTATTATAAACACATTTTTTCGATCTTTTAAGCAATTGATTTGTCTCAAATATACAAATATAAACAGAGCAACTAGTCCAACGCATTTCCCACCATAAATTCACAGGGAACTACTCAACGCTTGATTTTCCCCCAGAGAAACAAATTCTCCCCAAAAAAAAGAGCGAAAACAAACAAATAGAAAAAATAAACAAATTGAATGCCTGCCTCACTGAACAAATTTGTGACCTCTGCAAATGGTTTCACTTAAAAAATCGGAAGGGAAATGAAATCGGAGAGGAATTCCCAACGATGATGGCCGACAGCTGCTCCAAAAAGGTGGGTGGAATTTAAAGGGGAGGCGAATGCTGGGAGGCATCCACCAAAACATGGCTTGTTAAATTCTAATTATTGTAATTAATTACCCAAGAGTCAGGGCCGGGCAAACAATGGCCAGTCAATAATAATAATGATATTAATTGATTGAATTATGGAGCGTGCACCGAGTTGCGCAAAATCACCGCCAGGGGGCGACACACACACACTACCACAGCAGACGAACACAGTCATGGAAAACAATTTGTGGCCAACTTTGGTCGAGGCAACTTTTCAACGCTCGCCTGGGAATATTTATGAATGCCACACAATCGTTGACGAGGGGGCAAAACAAGCAAGCCTCTCCGCTTTAGACATTTATCCCAAAAAAAAAGAGTAAAACACCAACGTGCGACGCCCAAAAATAGACATTGAAAACATGCTGCAAACGGTGTGGAGAGGGTTGTGGGGGTGGGCGGAAAAACTGTAGTATCCGTGCTGGATATTATTGAATGGGTACCTCTCCGAGGAGCACAAGTCCCCCCCAACATTCGAGTGGTTTCGTAAGCGCTTGCTTATTTTTGGCATATGAAAGGAAAAGTGTAGACATGGCGACGTTTTTATGGTAAATGATTTATGCCACCAGCGGGCGCAGCGTCAAGGTAATTGAGTGGGAAACGCTGCCCGGACTATTCCATGACCATACTACCGCCATACCCATTCCCATACCATGTCCCCCGATATGGTGTCGGATTTACCGGAGGCAGCCATGTTGTTAGCTGCTTCAAAGACATCGCGAACGACTCGCAGCAAGTGTAATTAATGCTGTGAATTTTGCGTATTAAAAGACCAACTTTTGCCATCATTCAGCCGCCAAGCGAATCGAGTCGAATGTTTATTTCATTCTCTATATATATGGGGTACTATCACTAAAAGAAAGATCTTGTCATCTCAATAAATTATAATAACTTCAAATTTAATTCATACTCAATTCAACGTTTATTTACGTTTGCTAAGCTGATGGTTAAACAAATTTAATTAGAATATCCATCAACGAATGGATATTGTTTCCAACTAGAAGCATTACCCTTCCTTTTAATTTATTAATTTTTTTAGAAACTTCATGGTTGTTTTAGTGATTTAAGAACAGATACGCGGAAGTCAATCAATCCGTTGACTATTACACCAATGCATAACGGCTTGGAAATTAAATACCTATTGCTATATCCGAAGGTACTTAAGCACACTCTTAACCCCACACCTGAGACTAGTTCGCACATATCTGTCACATGATTTGCAGCATCGTAAACAACTCAGTGCTGGCTCAAAGCACCAGCAATTTAGGCACATCCCTCCGAATCATCGGCCCTGAATCTGTATCTGTATCTGCATATGTGGAGGGTATAGGAAGTTCGGTCGAGCAGCGGCCATAGATTTCACCCATCTTATGTTTGTTTTATATGGCCGCAACTGCAGCTGATCCTCATAAAAAGCCGCGACACCAAATCCTCGTGGCGTGGCAAACGAGCCGTGGACTCCAAGTTGCATGCAACCAAAAATCATGCACGCCAGTGATGTCGATTTGGCTATGTTTAACTAGGTAAATAAATTAATAATGGATATATTAAGTTAATTAAGAGCTACGTTATAAAATATAAAAGTGCTAGTATATAAATGTATAAATTACTTTCCGAAAATCGATGATAAACTGAACTGAATATTATTCATTCATTTTATAATTAAAGAAAGTATAAGTATTGTAAGATCGCACTTATTATAAAAAAAGTTAAAATTCTTCTAATATATTTTATACAAAAATCTTCCATTAATTTAGTATATTCCACCATTTACCTTATTCTTCCTGCAAGCTTTATAAGGTAAGCTTCCTCATCTAATCATAGTTTCCTGATTTTGGATTACTTTTCTGGCATCACTTGCCGCCCAGATATCCACAGATACGAATAAAACCGACAAACGTGTCGAGCCCCAAAGGGGAGTGTCGCTGGAGGGGATATGCGGGAAAATGTGTGGAAAATGCGGGGGGAAAAGGGTCGCACAGACAGCCCAAGACGAAAATTTATTACGGAAACTTCATTGACAATTGTCACTGCAAGCTGACGTCGCTGGCTCTGCCTCAGTTGGTAACTAAGTGCGTTGCGGTGTCGGGGATTTGTTGTATTTGTATCTGCCGGATTCGTATTTGTGCGAGTTTGAGTATATATGGCCGCATATCGCATCTTAAAATAAGCAGCAACATGTGCGAGTGGGTCCAATACTTGTCCATAACATTTGTGCCGCTGGTGGCAGCTTATGGAAATCATATGGCAAAATGTCAACGAAAAACAAATACCGTAACCGACGAGGAAAAAAAGGCGAGAGGCGGGCGTATATGGCGTGGATTTTGTCAAAGGAATTCGCGCTTAGCATTTCGAGATTTCTATTTTGGAGGGGCGTGGCAGCTGCCAAATCGCGTGAATTATATGGCGATTAGTCGTATATTAGTGCAGGCAATTACAAAAGCGTACTGCCTTACGATCTGAAGATTATGACAAATGCACGACACGATGATATATGGTGTAGATAAATGTTTACAAGCTTGGTTAGAGATTTATGGTCTTATAACAATAGTTAATGTTGTAGTCTTGGGGAAATAAACAAAAATATTTCTTATGAAATAGCAGAATATTTTACAGCCTTATCTAGCAGGAATACGATTATTTTTTCAAACTCATTAGGAGTGTAAAAAGTACTTTTTTATGTGGCAAAGAAATCAATTACATAATGATGTTTAATCTTTGGCTTTAAGTAAAAAAAAAACCTTGTTCAACTAGAATGGTGATTATTAAAATAGCTTTATTATAAATTTATTTTCTGTCTTAGGATATTAGCTAATCATAAATTGATTAGATATGGTCTATCTAATGTTATAATTTCTAAAGGCAGAGTTTCCTGGTTGTCCCCTTAATTAAACTGATTTTAAACATAGAATCCAAGACTGCATAGTTATAAATACATGATTATTATCCTATCAACTCAATAGCCTGATCACATAACTTGCTCCGAGTATCGAGTTTATTTAAGCCCAACCTAATTTCCTTTCCCATCTGCTGCCACTAAACATGCCCCTAATCCCTTTCGGCTAGAAGAATTCTCCCCCTTTCTTCGCCCTACGCTCGTTCGAGTAAATGTGTTTATAATACCGAAAGAAGAATCATCTGAGTTCTTTCGCGCGATGCCATCATTGGAAGCGTCATGCGATATTAAGTGAAGCACTTTGTCAACTCTAGACGAGCGGGAGAATCGGAGGGAAGAATCCGGGGGCATGCCCCTCGATGTCCTCCGTAACGGAGCACCGGATGTTGTTTGGTAATTATTTAGAGCTCGCTGCCTGCCTTGGCATTGCCGTTTGATGTGTTTGCGTTGTCTTTGCTTGCCTCGCTTTCTTTTCTTTTTTTTTTTTTTGATTTGATATATTTAACAACAAATTGCTGAAGCGCGTCCAACAAGAACAACAGCAGCAACAACAAACAATGCGACAACATGAGAACAACAAATAAACAAAGACATCATCAATAAAAAGCCACGGACGACGAGCCAACACAAACACAATTGGAAGTTTCGGGCCTCCCGAATCATAACTCCCCCTCTAGGGACTCCCAAAACTCACAGCCTCAATCCCAATCCCCATCCCACTACCATTGAAGACAAGACGTTAACTTTCAATTGGAGAGCGAGATGGGTAATGTTGATGGGATTATAAGTGATTTTCATCAAAAATGCAGCGCACGACAAGAACAGATATGGAATCTATGTGGGCATATGTGAATGCACTCGAAAAAAATCAATCAATTTACAAACATAATTTCAATATGTCAAAAACAGTATCATAAAAGTTAAGAAAGGCTGTGTGAATTATTTAATTTGAATGCTTTCTATAAAGTTCTTAAGTAGACAGCTTTTAAAAGGTAAAAAGTTAAGGTTTAGCATATTCTAAGTATAATATTTTTAGAATGTAATAATAAAGATTAAAAATTTCTTTTTAAAATCTTTATATTACAGCTAACTTTATTAAAAAAACGTTAATAAATTTTAAAAATTATTTCATGTTTTATTCAATTTTATAAGATCTTCATAAACTGATTACATAGCCAAGATGTTCGGTATTAGCAAAGACCATGCTTTAAATCAATAGTTTCAATTACTAGCCACATTTTTCGCTCAGTGTGCGTAAGGCCTTGTTAAAAGTTGCCGAAGACAAGCGACGTGATAACTCAAAGCGAGACATCAATCGATTCGTCACCGTCGCGGGCAATCAGCCAGCAGAACTAACCCAACTTCAACTTCAACTCCAACTTCAACTTCCACCGGAGTTGGACAGTCGCGCTTAAGTTCAAGTTTCAGTGCCCGGTGGCCGTCCTCGGGGCCCTCTTAAAATATTATTCATAATTCCATAAATTTAAAGGCCGCGCGGAGCTGGTAGCCTGAAATCTCGTTGGGGCCACGCGCCTGCGCGTTTGTCATATGCAAAAAGGGGAGTGGCGGGGGAACCCTCTTTATACGACTGCTCCGGTACATTAAGCCTAATGAACGTCCTTAGCTGTATTGGCTTGAGGTTCGACAGAGAGAAAAATAGTAGTTAAGTATAATAATAAAAATATGTATATAATAATATAATAGTAATATAAGGATATAATACATTATTATTGTATGTCATAATTGTATTAATCTTTTATGAATGACTTGATTGCGGAATAAAATATTGATGTATAAATAAATAAAATAAATCCCGCTTTTTAAACCCATATAAACATAGTACAAATATATAATTGTAATATTAAGTTAATCCTTTTTCTTATTTACACATATTTCTTATTACACATATTTGGTAAGTTACACACTTACAGTATAGTATATTTATTTCCCAGTGCCTAGTCGGATCTTTCGTTCTGTGTCACTTGTCGGTTTAAAGGAGTCCACTTCTCCGTCCCCTGGAATGACCAAAAGTCGCCGTGATTACCGGCTGAAGGGAGGCCGCTCACCGCTCGCCACTCGGACGGCATTAGCGCAGAAATATTTAATTAATGGTAATTTATGTGCACGTAAATTGTGCAAAGTGCGACCGGAGTTTCAGCCGAAGGCAGCTGCAATAAAAGCAACACCAATCGCAGCAGCAACAGCAGGATGATATGAGGAAGTGCCCATTACCACTGCAGTGCCCAATATCAGTGCCCCCCGCCGTTTCTAGTTAACATCGCGAGTGGCAGAGGTTAATAGGGTTTTCTTTTTTGGCCAGCAAAGTCGGTAATGCAATTGCAAGGGGTTAGCTCTCACCGAGCGAAGGCAGTAGCCAGTTAAAAGGTGTAAATAATCAGGAAGGTTATATGACCAATCGTTATTTGAAATATGATAGCACGATCTTAAAGTAATGACAATAATCGCCAAACTCAAGTAAAGCGATAAAGCCTGTGTTTTTGAAAATTATTTGATTATTTGAAGATTCAATTTGTAACCTTCTAAAATGTAAGACAATTAATGCATTGCAATAAAGTACTAAGGATAGTTTCGTTATAGTTAAAACATCTAATATTTCAAGTCATTTGCTAAAGATAAGTTATTAAGATATGACATAAAATAAGGTAATTATAGAAGTAGTAACTATAAAATACGTGTGATGGCAGAACCCAAACTTGAGTGCAGTTCCGGCCAAAAAGCAATAAAGCCAGTGACACTGCGGAATGCAATAAGATGTCATCGGTAGCCTGTAGTCGGTATATTGGCCCGACGGGTTTGCAAATTGTGCTACTGCAACTGCATTCGGATGTTTGAACCATCTAGCAGGCAACAACGCGCCACTAAAAACTAATAAGATGTTGTATCGTCATGTATCTTTCGCGGTGCTATCCGTATCTGTAACTGCAAACCAAACCGAACCGACCAACTGAACCTCGGGCATCCGCATCCATCCGCTGATGGCTTCACATTTTATTTCACCCAGTCACATGCTGCGCTTGTATGTGAGTTTGAAGCGGTGGCAATTTCCCGCATTTCAGCAGAAAATATCTAACTACCTACGCGCGCACACCGATTCTGATTCGGATTCTTATGCGGATTGTGATGCCGACTACCGACTGTGACTACAGCGACGACTATGGCCGAAATCATGACCAGGGGCGTCGGAAAATCGGACCCCTCAAGAATGTTGCATAACTTTATCGGACCAGGCGGCAGATCCAGCTATCGCTGATTGTGAACATCACACACTGAGAGAAACACTAAAATATTTTAATTAAAATGGAGCATCTTTAATAATTAAACTTCCTTAAGATACTGTACTACTGGAGTTTCAACAAATTGGTTTCAAAACAAGAGATTGCAACGTTAGATTTTCTCGACTATCAGATACCTGTTACTCAGCTAATAGAGTAATTTCAAAATATTTCAAAATGTTTATAAACATCGCAACATTCTAACTTTTCTAGTTCCTGAGATCTCGAAGTTCATACAGACAGAATGACGGACAGACAGCGCCTTTGTAATACTCTTATTTATCTGCACTATCTGGTACCCATTGAATTTTTCTGACTGCGCACATGGTCACATATACTACTCACGGATTATTTTCGTATGCGATTCCTTCCTATTTCGTGGGGGAAGCTGTTGGAGTCTTTTTCATTAAACGGTAATTTCACACCGGCGGACAGCACACATAGAAAGGGACAGCAGATGTGGGGGGGAAAGAGAGAGGCCAATTGTACGCGGCTAGAATTTTTCGGACATTTATCGCCTGGCTGTCGTCGACGTTCGAATGTCTCTATCGCTGCCCAATTACAAGCAAGTTAAAATCAAGTAGGGGACGGGGCATTGATTAGTTGCCATGCTAGCTACAGGATGATGAAGAAAGAGAGGGCGAGCGGCGAAAGAAAGAGACGGCTATGGAGAGAGATTAAAATGTAATCTTTAGCGCCGCAGTCATATGAAACGTGTTCGATTAGGCTTACAGCCTTAGTGAGCTTCAGTTTTCTACACTGAAAAAAATTAATAGAACCAGATGTGAGCTTATAGAATAAATGGTAAACATGGCTGACAAAGTGGGCCACTCATAGGAAGAAAACAATCTAAGAAAAAGTTTATGTTCATTATAATAAGAAAAATTTTATTTGTGCGGAAACTAAGTTTCATTGAATGAATTAGAAGCATAAAAGAAGGTTTATATTATTGAATTATTTTATTATTTTATTGATTTCCCTTTTTTACAAAATATTTTTCTCTGTTTAGGCTCCAACGGCACGGGTTTCCAATTCACTTCATGTTGGTTTCTGTGGACCTGGCCAACTGCTGCGCCGCATGTAGGTGGCCCTGAAGTGGGAAGTGGGTTTTGGCCAAAAAGACCCCCTCCGACCAGCGGTAAGTGCTGAAATGTGTCCTACCTACGCGGCCAACGAAATGGGCCGAAATCAAATTTGCCAACGGATTTATAGTTCCACTAGTTTGCAATAGAAGATTGCGAGTTGAAGTAGATAAAGGGGCGAATAGAAAATGATTTGAGGTGTATTTTATTTGCGAATTTATTAGCCATAAACATGAATTTCCAATTCGGTTTTAAAGCTATGGTTGTACTTTATATTTCCCTATGAATATGTTTATAATAATATTTAATCATATATACTTAAACAATAAGACTTGATATACATTTATGGTACAGAATAAACCAAAACAAATGGTTCCAGATTAAGTAAATTCTTATTTTAATTTGAAATTATTCTGCCAGTTAATTTAATATCCTTTTGTAATGCGAGTTAATCCACTGCAGACAACCCAGACCCATATTTCCAATCACAAGGACTCCATTTTCAAAGGGAATGCTTAAGTTTGTGTAGGCTGCGTCCTGAGTGTTACTTTCGAATTTCCCTCAAATCAATCTTAGTGGGGCAAACGCCCATTGTTCGGGACTTATCAACACTTGACCAGATTCCGGTCCTGCCACAACCCCAGATTCACTTTGCAGCAAATGAGCAATTTCTCCTACGGAGTGTAATTACATGCAATGCGGGAGATGGAGTGGGCCAAAGTGAAATGCATCCAGAGCCCGTCATGGTTGTTTAATAACCTTAAACAGATTTCCTGCTGTCTTAGTAATGCTTTTCACTTGTTTACATTGCAGCTTAAAGGATTCGCCCTCCATTCACTCAACGCAATCCACACACACTCGCACACACACACTTTCACCCACCTGACCATGGCTTTATTCAATTTTGCAATTTTGCGTAAATGTAATTAAAATATCCTTTTGCCCCTTTGCAAAGGCGCCGAAATCTCCACCTGTGTGTGTGTGTATCTGTGTGACTGATTGCGTGTGAGAGTTTGGCCGTTTTTCAGTGTGCTTTTGGGTTGTTTGCGATTGTTTTTCGTACCCCCTTTGGATGGTGCAACATGGTCAGTTGTTGGGTGGCAAGGATGAGATTTTCCCCAGCATTAGCCAACCACATGCAGCACTTGTTGTTAAGTACATCTCACAGACAGCTGTGGTCAAAATTATAGTGGAGCTAAGCTAAAAGGAGCTTGAAAATTTTATATTTTTTAAAGATGGTTAACATTAAAAATATTATATTGTATTTAGTTAAAAAAATTTAAGGAATTTATGAAAATTTGTTTATTTATTAGATACCTTTTAGTTTTAATCTGTTTATTCTACAGAGACTCCATCATTTCTACCCAAAAAGTTAAAGGGCTCTTTCAAAGAAATGAACCGTCACTTTGTGACCGCTCCTGTACACTAAGAGAAAAAAAGGGTTGGTCATTTGTGGAGTGCAGACGGTAGCATTACACGCTCCTTTGTATATTGTGCAATGGGAGATGGCCGGCTCAAAGGAGCCAGGAGCCAGGAGCTCGGGAGTGGTTCGCTTTTGGAGCGGGCTAACGTGGCTCTGCTTGTTTATTAGTTCATTTGTTTGCTCGCATCTCGCTTCCTCTCCGGTGACCTTTGCCCCGCGCTCTGGCGGGGCAAGTGCAACAATCAAGGCGCCCACAAGCCCCGCTTACTGTCAAAAACACGCAACAACGCATCCCCGGCCAGCAGGCAACAAACAAACAAACAACAAACTCACAGGGCCCAAACGGTGCGGGTGCACAGTGGATTGGACAGGTCAACAAACGATTTGGGCAGAGGAAAGCTAACGATTATGGCCTTGCTTCGCTTTAATGTTTATTCTTTAATTCGTAACTCGATCAGAAGGCGACTAATTGAGGGAGCTCATACAGTCAAATGGAAAAACCAGTCACGCACAACTTGAAGCGAAAATGAGGTAATACAATTGAATGCATTTTCCTAATTTGAAAATTAGGAACACTCACATCACAAGTATTTTATAACATACAAGAAAACAGAAATTCAAAATATTAAAAAAAATATATATTCGGATTTGGTATTTAATAATATTAGATACTCATATTAATTACCAAAGTCCTATAATAATATCTTTAGATATCTTCCATAATATGGTAGCTTTTAGTTAATTGTTAAATTTAATGAATACTTGTTTGATTTAAGATTTAAATTAAAAGTAATACAATTTTTATTGTGAATTTTAATCGCTTAATCTTTAGGTTGCATTTCTAAAAACAAATTTGTGTTCTTTTCTTAGACATTATGATATGGAGCATAATAAATTAGGATTAGAAATTGCATTTGAAATAAAATAGTATTTAATATATTTATGTTTAATCAGCTTATTAACTTTTTAGGCCCACTGTGTCCCGATGCGAAGCATGTTTTTGCGGCAATCGCAGCAAAGGCCTTGCTGCAGCTTCTTGACAATGATAACAATGCGGCGAGGTCCTTTCCAGGGGCTGTGACACGAGCTGGATGGACTGGATGGATGGACTGACTGACTGACGACTGACCGGGCTGACGGACGGGCGGTACTTTCGGGACTTGCAGGACACAGCGGCAGCGCAGCGCTTTAGTGTGTAATTTAATTGAACGGACATAACGAGACACACACGCACACAAACAAACGTGGGGTTGGGCTTGAGTCGAGGATTCGAGCGGAGCAGAGCAGAGTCGAGTCGAGTTGAGTTGAGTTGAGTTCGCAGTGCATGTGGGGGACTAAAGAGGACTCTTTGCTTAATTGAAAGCAATTAAGTGGAAAATTGAAAACTTTGGCAGCCATAACGTTGACGTCTGACCGCCACTGACACACCGCATTCTCCCTTCGCACCGCACAGCCTCCCGATCGCCCATCATTCAAGCACACAGCGAGAAAAAATTGTCACCAAAATACATACTTTATTGGATTTATAATTATTGATAATAACAATAACAAGCTTACGTTGAGAAACTATAACTTAATAGAGAAGTTTAATTTGAATTACAAGCACAATATTTTAGTTTAAATTAAATTACAAAAGTTGCCTTTGTCTTATATAATATATCAACTACTCCTACAAGAACACATAATGATATTAATAAACCACTCAAATGTCCGTTTAATCTCGTTATGTTTAATAAAATATTATTTTTTAAATACCAATTACTATGGTGTTTGTATGTTAACTTTGTTAATCCTTAGGATTCCTTAGGACCTAAGCTTAAATATAGTCTATAAAGCTGTCTAAAATTATAATACGATAAATATTAAAAAAAACTAGAAAAAAAAGGGAAAAAAAATTAAATTTTTATTTTAAACTTATTTTGAATCAACTTTTCTTATGAAAGTTATAAAGATTTTGATTAACTTATAAATCATGTTCGGAATAATAATTTCTCCTAGTGCACCGAATGCATTTGCATTTGATAGCCCCGCCCACATTTTGGGGGGGCGGGCGGCGAGTGGCGAAAAAAGTGTGCAGTCACGTACGGCAACGACGTCGACTGCGGCAGCGGCAGCGACAGAGGCAGTGGCGGTGGCAGAGACGCCATTTTGCGCTGCTACTGTCACTTTACATGCCACAACACACAATTGACAGCGCGGATATTTATGTAAATAATTTTTCATGTTGCTGGTCGGCGGCAGGCAGCAGCGACAACAAAAGTGTGCACTTTCCGTTGACGTGACCCGCGAGTGCGCGAAATGCAAAGAATGCAAAAAAAAAAAATAAAAAAATAACATACAACATTTTCACGCAGAAAACAAACAAAAATAGGCGAAAAATGGACGCCCGCACACAATGGGGTTAAAGGTTGGCGCCCATTCATCTATTTCTCACCCCGAAAGGTCTGCATAAAGAGCCCATTGTCGCGGTCCAGCCCACAAAATGGTTAAAGTGCCAAACGAATTGCAGTGGGCGAAAGGATTGCACAAAACCGATTTCCACACGGACTTGAAAAGCGCGGTCAATATGCGAAGGTAACGCACTTTTTTCGCACCCATAAAAGCGTATCAATTATTCCACAAAAATTGCTATATCCTATACAATGCAGTTAAAGTATTCAATTACTTTTTATCTGCCAGAACTTATTGGTGCATATATCAAAAATATATATTTAAACGATTTCAACTCCACTATATAGTATTTCATAATTTGTTTTATATTTCAATATTTAGTCGAAGTAAAAGTAAAATTATCTAGAAATTACAGGAATCTTTCTTTAAAACTTTTGAAAGTAAAGCTCAACTTTTTCTATGATTTGTTTTAAGTTTTATATTAAGGTTATGAATTGTTGTATGAAATTTAAATGAATTTAAACTATTTCTAACCCACTTGCCATTTAAATGCTTGTAAAAGACTTAAAATTTGACGTTCTTTTAATATTTTATGAATTACTTCATATTCTTTTAAACGGAAACCCGTTGCAATCATTTTAAATTTGCATATTACATTTACAACCCCTCATCCTCATTAAAGATGTCTATTAAGTGTGAGTCCTATTGTTCGTAATGCGCCCCTAATTATAACACATTGCAATGCAATTAATAGGCGCGACAATTAAAAATAACGAGCAGCAGAAATCAATATGGATGTTCATAAGTGACAAGTAACCGATTTGCATTGATAAAATCAAATGAAAAGCGAACGATTTCGAAACGCTTTCGAAACTTTTGTCGGCAAATGGAGCGTGCAAAAAGGATTTGTCATTCTAAACCAGGAAATATGCTTAAAACGATTGGCCAACGAATTGAAATTGTCCAATGCAGGAGTTCGTGGCCAAGTTAGTACAGACTGGACTAATTTGTCGGAAATGACGGTTTTTTGGGTTTTCAGCCAACGGATGTGGACTTTATGTATGTGAATTTTCACAGCCCATTTGTAGCAATTTTCGGCTGGCAAAGCACCCAATTTGATGACCGATTTGAGTGACAGGAGACCGGAGCACGAGGCGCCGAATATTTCAAGTCCTTTCGCGACGCTTTTCCAAAATGACGCCTGCTAATTTAATTAATTCTGCACCTGGCCCGATGGCAGAAAAGTTTAGTCGTGCCGCAGGAAGCAGCCCCCAGCTCCTAAAAAACCCCAAACCCAATCGCCCATCAGCAATACACGTAATTGAAACATTCCTTGACCAGCGAAATTATAAAGGAGTCGCCCGAAAAAGGGAAAAAAACTTACTTCTGCCGCAATTATTTGGCACGTCTCCACTAATTAATTACGCCTTTTGGCTCCACGTTCTTTTTTGGGTGGCTCAGTGGTTCGCGCTCGGCTGTTCCATGTCCACGTTTAATTAAATATGGCTCGGCTGCGGCGGCTCTATAATTAATTTCGGCACTGCAATTTTGTTTAAAGCAAAGAATGTGGCCCAGGCAAAAAAAAAATATGTATGTACCACGGCGAGCTGAAAACCGAACCGAATTAGAGCAGGACATCTGCACGGATGGATACAGCCTCCCGCGCGGGGATACCCCCAACCCAATATCAATTTGAAATCTACACGGAGAGAAAATGGCACAGAAAGTGGCGTTTTTTTAGTTTGATTGAGTATGAGCTAACTAAATTTTGTCTTGAAATTCAAAATATAGTTTTTAATAAATCTCAAAGCATCTCTGCGTCTTATAGTTGAATTTACTTCAAAATGTGATAGTGCTATCGATTTATTCTATCGATACGTACATAAAAATGTCTTATTGACGCGTTTCTTACAAAGACCAAGGTCGTCTTGAAAGATTGGTATGAATAATAGCAGTTCCTTTACTTTTGAAAGGAAAAAGTGAATGTGAGTTAGTGTGTCAGTAGTATAATATGTATCTAATTGTTTATCTATGCACCTTGTACTTAAATAAAAATATTGAAGATGGCTTTTTTTGCAGTGCGTATTCGAAATCGGAATCAGAGCCTGGGTTGGTGGCCAGGGCATTAAAGTGTCAATATCCATTAGGCAGTCCTGATTGTTTAAGCTGCTTTACGCCAACTTCTCTTCTGGCTTTCTTTACCCATTCTCCGGCTCCGGGTTCCAAGTTTCTTGACACGCTCTCTCCTCGCTCTTTTTTAACCCGGTTCTTTTGTCTCCGGAGTCTTTTATTGCCGGCAAAGCCGTAGCACAATGACTCCTTCTCCGCTATTTGTTCTGGCTGCTGTTGGGCTCATTGTTTCAAATAAGAAATGACGCGAATTGGCTAGAGCGAAATGGTTAGAAATGCAAATTAGCGCGGAGATAAGAGGGGGAGTGGTCGAGGGAAATGGCCATGGCAGAAAACCCGAATGCCCTGTGGCCATAAGTTGCGCAAATATAAGAGGATATACTGGGAAAAGGGCTATGAACTTGTCAGTCAGCGAAGCCAGGGGATAAATATTTTTGAGACAATTTCAAATCCAATTTAAAAGTGACCCATAAAAGGACCAAGAACTTTGTGGCAATTTTTTGAAAAGGATAGATTCAAAAATTAAGTTTATATCTCGAAGTATGAGTCACTTTCAAATGTTGTTTAAAGCTTAAATAATAGAAACTTTATTCGAATATGTGTATGGTAAAAGTCAAGCTGTTATATATTAAAAATACTTATTTTCATTATTTTGTATTATTTATAAACATACATAGTTAAAAGTGAAAAATATTTTATATGAACTTTTCCAGATCCAAAGCATGATGCTCTATCCCATACCCTTTCCAATCCATTTACTTTAATTTAGAAAGTAAAAAAAAGTGTAAAATTACCGCTGGCTAATCTTTGTCATCTGCTACCTTGCCTGATTTTACAGATTTCTTGTCCAGGTAATTGCAAAAAAAAAAATCAAGTCGGCGAAAGAAAAGACAAAGGAAACTGTAGAGTGGCCAGGAAAATGAGAAAGCATCGGGAACTCGAGCTTAATTGGTAATTACACAAAGTCGCGGTATGTTCTACACCTACATACAATTATTTGTGACCCTACATGGATGCTGGGTTCATGGACCTTCAGTCAGTCGGGCGAAAAGCCATTTGGTGATTTATATTTAGGCGAAAACTTTTAACTTTAACCAAAATCCCCGGGGATAAACCACGCTCTTCTATTAGTCCGCTTCTTTGAAAGGGGTTGTGGGGTGTTGGGGTTGCAACCCCTAAAAGCTAAGCATTAGCTGCGCGGGCTGTCGAAACTTGTGGTTCCTTTCAATTAACCTTTCATCTGTTTAACATGTATTATAAAATTAGACGCGGTCTCCTGGACCACAGCAGCAGCAGTGGGTTAAGGCGGTTGAGTGGTGCAGGGGGGTGGTATTGCCGATGGTGGGCAATGGCGGCCTAATGTATGCACAACCACAACCCCAAGACATGACAACACTATTAAACATTATTCCATGGGAAAGGACGGCCAAGCAGAGGTCTTAATTGTCGCCGGGCCAACGCGGCGTATGCGCAATCAATGGGGTAAGGGTCCGGCTAATGAAGGATGAAACCAAAAAATCGCTTAAGTGGAAGTTAAAGCTCACATAAATGTATGGCTTGACTTAGAATTTTTCAAGCCCGTTGCAAGGGTATTTCGTATTCGTTAATAATTGTTAAAGGTAAAGTGTATATCTAGATCAAAACAGCAGACTAATAAAATTTTGGGAACTATAAGAGCTAAATTTTAAACATAATAATTTTAACAATAATAATGCAGTTTCAGCAAAACATTGCTTGAGAAACCAAAATTTTTAAGAACCTTTTTTAATTTTAAATTGTATTATTTAGAAATTTAATAAATGACTAACACATTTCAAGGATTTTACTAGTGTAATGTAATGTAATGTTTGTTTCTCTGTTAATAAGATAAGCACTAAAAAAAGCGTTTAGTAGTGTGCTAATGGCATTTACCACTTATAAACGGATAAAAAAGTTATAAGATTTTTTGATGTGGCTTATGTATTTTTAAAGCTGCATACTTATCTACATTTGCTCATATAACAGCGCCCGATTTTTAACATGTAAAATGGGGCATGTAAAGCAAGAGCTGGTATGTATAACATAACAGCCAATCGATAACAGCCAATCGAACCGCAGCGAACATCTGTTTGTCCGAACCATTGCGGCGTACTGGCAACGCCAATTTCTACACGTCACCTGTCTTGTGCAAAAACTATGTAATTTTTATTGTTTACGTCTGCGTTTTGTTTGTTTTGTTGGTTTTACGTGCTCACAATGAAGTTCGCCGACGTGCTCCGTCGCCTGGACGCCTATCCCCGCACACTGGATGACTTTAGCGTTCGCACAGTAGGCGGCGCCGCAGGTGGGTGCAGGTGTACAATTGATAGTGGCAATAAGAATCCCAAACAACCGGCTTTTCCCTGATTTTCAGTTACAATTATCAGTACCAGCATTATAAGCCTACTGATCTTCCTAGAGGTGCTCAACTACATGCAGCCAACCCTAAATGAAGAACTCTTCGTGGACACCACTCGTGGTCACAAGTTGAGAATAAATCTGGACGTGACTCTGCATAATCTGGCGTGCAACTACATCTCATTGGATGCAATGGATTCATCCGGCGACACACACTTGAGGGTGGACCACGATGTCTTCAAGCACCGGCTGGATCTCAATGGCGAGCCCCTCAAGGAGACGCCCATCAAGGAAATCGTTGCAGTTTCACCGCCCAATAAGAATGTCACCTGCGGCAGTTGCTACGGAGCGGAGCACAATGCTACACAGTAAGATAGTGAAAACTTCAACCATTCCATTGATCTATTCTCAATCAGTACTCAATTAGTTATCTAAAGATTTATCTGTATCTAGAGCTAATTTACTTTTTTATAAGATCCAGTTAAAGCGATGGCCTCGTAACCCTTTTAATACCAACTACCATCCTATCTAGTTGCTGCAACACGTGCGAGGATGTTCTCGATGCCTACCGGCTGCGCAAATGGACTGTGGCCGTGGACAAGATCGAGCAATGCAAGGGCAAGTACAAACGCAGCGACGAGGACGCCTTCAAGGAGGGCTGTCGCATCCAGGGCCACTTGGAAGTGAACCGCATGGCAGGCAGCTTTCACTTTGCACCCGGCAAGAGCTTCTCCATCCGCCAGTTCCACATCCACGACTTTCAGTTCAGCAATGTGAAGCTATCGCACACAATCAATCACCTATCGTTCGGCGAGAAGATAGAGTTCGCCAAGACGCATCCCTTGGATGGACTGCGAGTGGACGTGGCTGGTGAGTAGTGAACACAAACCCGTAATCGTAATTCTGTAACATCTCTATTGCAATAACTTAGCGTAATTTAAACACGATTGGAGTAGGGCTTAAGGTTGTGGTTGTTTAGTAACTCTAGTCAAATGCCAGCAGGATCAGCAGCGAATCCCCGTGCCGATGGCCATAAAGGTGCCAAAGGTTCCGCCGCCCTGGACCATGGTCTTGCCCACGTTGTTGATCAGCTCCCGGCCGCGTAATCCGTATCTAAAGGGTATTTCGATGTGGTTCGTTAGTTAGCCGGTGTAATTACATAATTGCCGGCCTCCACTTGCGTCACTCCTTTGCGCTAAGTGGAGCATCCGGGTGCAAAGTCCAACCCACCTGAGTGCCGAGAACCCGCCAAAGACTGCACCGCTGGCCATGCCCACGCAGAATCCGATGATGAAGCCCGTCTTCATTTTATCGAAGCACGTTGGTCCCTGCTGGGAAAATGAGCTCGTAGGCAGAGGCATGTTGCAAAGTCCGTGGTTTTTTCTGGTTCTCCGGCTCTATATGAGTTGATCCCACTGAGTAGCAAGCTCCGCTGCTCCGACGCACTTGTGAATCTCACAGAAGGTTCGTTTATTTTAAGAATATTCAAAATATTTCTATTTATTTCGGCACCGACTCGTCGAATAATTCGTAAACGTGTGAGTGTGAGCAGCTGAGCGATGGTGTGCGTGAGCTGTCAAATTATAGAAGGGTTGCCACTTTGTTTTTCCTTCGGCTTGCCTCGTTCTAGAGAAAGCCGATAGGGGGCGGTAGCTAAAAAGCGGGTGCCTTAAAATCGTTATATATTCTTTATTTATTAATATATATTATAATGCAGACCTAAGATTGAAATCCAAAACAAACTAAGTTATTTAAGCACAAGCATGCATTTTAATTTAAATTTTATTCTTCGAAGAATTTCTGCGTGACTGTTGTGTGGGGAATTTTCATTTTTTAAATTGGAAAAAATATGAAATCATTTTTTTAAATTGTGAAATACCCTTTTTTTTAGAAGAGTGAAGTGCAATTCGTCATTTCTTCACATTTATTGAAGATAATTGAAATGAAATAGAAAATCTTCCACAATCCTCTTTTCGCAGAAACCAAAAGTGAAATGTTCAATTACTATTTAAAAATTGTTCCCACATTATATATGAGAGGAAACAGCGACGGCGAGCCCATATACACGAATCAGTTCTCCGTCACGCGATACCGGAAAGATCTTTCAGATCGCGAACGTGGAATGCCGGGCATATTCTTCAGCTACGAGCTCTCGCCGCTGATGGTGAAATATGCGGAGAAGCACAGGTCAGTATGCCACAAAGCTAATAGTTAATTACAAGTTTTATTGGTTGTATTGTGTATTCCCAGCTCATTTGGCCACTTCGCCACGAATTGCTGTTCCATCATCGGAGGCGTGTTCACGGTGGCCGGCATTCTCGCCGTGCTGCTGAACAACTCGTGGGAGGCCATTCAGCGGAAACTGGAAGTGGGCAAGCTCAGCTAACAACAATTAGAATCTCTTATGCAGCTTTACTACGCCTAACTCAATATACATTCGACAAATCTCCAAATAAAAGTGCTTAATTTTATAGAAAATAAGGACAGAGCTGTTCTCTTAAGTCGTCCGCTGTCCCACTGACATGAATCCAGAGGTGTTTGAAAAGTATTTGGCATTGGCCTCCGTCTGCGAACGCTCCGCCGCCTGGGGATTCACAATCTCCAGACCTTGCAGTGGCGTAAAGGCCACACTGGATGCTGTTCCGGAAATTTGGCGTTTGACAGTAGTGTTGCCGCCGTACACCTGCTGCTTCTGCAGATTCTTGTGCAACGTTTTGCTAATGCGCACCTTGGTCTTCTCATCCACCTGGGGCAATCGGATGCGGCCAGTGCCAGTTTTACCGATGGTGCCGCGTGAATAGCCCAGATCTCCTTGGTAGGCATCCTCTTCGATCTAAAAGAAAAGTGTAAATATTAATACATAACCATTATATTTATAAGCCAGAAACTTACGTCTCCGAAATTCATGCGGTTCGCTTGCTTGCGGAACTCTGTCAGCGCGTATCGTTCCTTCATCTTGCGCACTCGTTTGCCTCCTCGCTTCTTCTTGCTTCCCTCGATTGGTTTGGGTAGTGGCTTTATGAACTTCACCGGCGGCGGCTCCTGCAGCTTGTCCAGCTTCTTCTCCACATCCTCCTTGAAACGCAGTCCAATCTCCCCGTGGACACTCTCATGACAGGCATCCACACGAGCAGCCAGCACGGACTTGGCGGCCACCAAGCGAGCTGCCTTGCGTCGCAGATCTGGCGCTGTATCCTGCACAATCTGGGAGTAGTACACGTAGCCAGTGTGCGGCAACATCTGCGTTTGTGAGAAGCCCGAGAGGGTTTTCTTCTGTGCACCCAACACCTGAACATTGCAGGCCGGCATTTTGGATAGTTTGGAAAGACCACCAGCTATGCCCAAGAGTTTAGCTGCCGTCGATGCTCCAACAATCATGGAAAGATTTGGTGCTATGAAGGTCATGCGACTCTCCACATACTCGTAGATCTTGGACTTGAAGTTGTTCAGCTCGATGGCCATTTCGCAGGCCTCGTCGATCTTAGCCTTCTCCGCCGGAGTCAGCATGGTTCTGCGAAAGGGAATGGGATTTAGTAACATGTTTTCTTTGGTTTGACCCTACAAATAACTTACCCCTGTGTGGTGGACGCTGTTACGGATACAATCATAATGGTGGCCTGCGTGAGGATAGCCTGCAGCTTCTCGTTGCTTTTGACCTGGTCCAGATCATTGCCCAGCTCCTTGACAGCCAGCAAGTACTCAATTTCGCCCACAATCAGGGAGTCCAATTCGGGGAATCGCTTCTGATACTTCTCCTTGGTGAACTTGTGCACAATGGAGATCTCGTTGTCAATGTCCACGGCAATGGCATTCGCGTCCACGATGAGGCAGTACTCCGGATCGGATTCCACGGATCCCAGCATTTCGGCTGCAGTTCTCTGGCGACTGGCATAGTGCTCGATCTGCTGCAGTGTGTTCTTCAGGCGCTCAGAGTCCCGTAGTTTGCACAGTTCTCGCACCGACTGCACGGTTACGTCCACGTCCATCAGATTGGGAGCCGGCTTGGCCAGCTTCTCCGCCAGCAACTGTTTTGTATAAAAAGGGGAATCATTAGGTCTGATCAACATTTGCTTTGGTTCCTTACTTTCTCGTCCTCGGCACTGGCCATCTCCGAATCCTCCTCCTCCACCTCATTGTCATTGTCTTCTTCGAGATCGGCTAAAAGCTCATCGGCTAGCGACATTTTGGCTTATTTCTAAAGTTTATTTTACAAACTCGTGAAATTAAGTTTGTTTTGGAATTGATGTGACCGTGCTCAGCCGCCTTAGAATACCATGCGGCGCATTGGAAAAATACTAAATATTAGCGTAAAATATATAGGGTACTCCTTCAAAGAATACCATAAGGCTATTCCACTGGATTTTAATTGATAATTTTATACAAAATTCAATACATTACAAAATATTAATACATCAATACATTCAAAACATTTAATGAACATAAAGAGAACGATCCAATTTCATAACTCTTGTTATTGTTCTGGAAAGCTTTGATTATCCAGCTCCAATAGGATTCTGTATCTAAAAGTAAAATAAATAAATGTATGGTTGAAAATATAAGGTTGATGAAAATATATTTATGGTTGTCAATTGTTTTGCTTATTCTTAACTTTCACTGTTTATATATGTTGGGGCAATAACCTAGATTAGTACAGATGAAAACTAATGTTTTATTATATAAGAAGCATCAATTTGTTAAGAAAAAGAAAATCCCCTCAGTGGTATTTGAAAATTCCAACGTGCACGAGCTCCCTAAATATACTAAATAGAGAAGCTACTATTTCGGTATTATTAAGCCACAATTCCGCAGAAATTATTTGGTTTTGGCGCACAATCGCGGCGTCTGCATCCTGGTTTTTTGCACAACCTGGCAGACGTTTCTAGACCACTGCCATGTCCAAGAAGTTGAACACCAGCGTGGGCGGGACGCCCACAAACACGCTATTAAATTACTTTTCCAAATCGCCGGCTGTCGAAAAAAAGAAATTAACTCCTAGCGTGAAAACAGATCCCAATGCATCCAAGAGCGAAAAGGAGAATCTCCAGAACCAGCAGCCAAAAGTGAAGGATAGTAAGGAAAAGGATTCCAAGCCGGCGGCCAAGAGGAAGTTGCCCATTTCCGACGATGAGCCGGACAGTGGTCAACGCAAGCGGAAGCGCATCGTTCAGCCGGAATCGGACAGTGAGCCGGAAATGGAGGTGACCAAGTCGGAGGACGACTTCTCCGATTGCGTATCCGACTACGAACCGGATGAGAATGAAGCCAGCGATGATAGCGTTAGCAGCGGCGTTGATGAGGTGTCGCCCAGCGAGAACGACATGTCCGTGGATAGTCCGACACCCAAGAAATCGCGCAAAAAGTCGAAGGTCCTAAATAACAACAATAACAATAACAATGAGCCATCGAGCAAGAAGGTCAAGCTGGAGTCGTCCATCCAACTGGCCGAGGGTGCAACCTTTCAAGAGAAGCTGAAGAACCTGCAGAGCAATGCCAAGCAGGATGCTTCCTACGATGATATCGTGACCAACACGTCCAGTCTGGATGAGCCCGTTGTTTGGCCGCACCAAAAACTAGAGTTCCTGCAGCCGGACAAGATCAAGGACAAGGAGGGCAGACGTCCAGATCATCCGGACTACGATAAGAGCACCCTGCATGTGCCGGAGAAATTCCTCAATGGCCTGTCGCCGGGAGTCCGACAGTGGTGGGTCCTTAAGTCGGACAACTATGACTGCGTCTTGTTTTTCAAAGTCGGCAAGTTCTATGAACTGTATCACATGGATGCGGATGTGGGCGTCAACGAGCTGGGCTTCACTTACATGCGCGGCGAGTTTGCTCACTCGGGTTTTCCGGAGATATCCTTCGACAAGATGTCAACCATTCTCGTAGACAGGGGCTTCAAGGTGATTTGTGCAAGGAGAGCTCCTTTTCCCAGTAAAACTAATCATATGATTTCTTTAGGTGGCTCGCGTGGAGCAAACGGAAACTCCAGATATGATGACTGATCGCTGCAAGCGAATCAAGGCCACCAAGTTCGATAAAGTGGTGGCCCGCGAGATCTGCCAGATCACCAATCGTGGCACCCAGGTATTTGGCTCACAGTGCAAGATCGGGCCGAATCATCAGCCCAACTATATGTTGGCCATAGTGGAGCAGGATGAGGGAACTTGGAGCCGGTATGGAGTGTGCTTCATAGATACCTCCATTGGTGACTTTCATTTGGGTGAGTTTGAAGACGACAAGAACTGTTCCCGCCTCCTCACCCTGGTGTCACATCATATGCCCGTATTGGTAAGTAAACTTATATAACTACTTTGCGGACATGGAAAACAACTTATGTGTTCATATTCCCTAGTTCCTTAATGAGAAATCCGCTCTGAGCCAGCGAACACAGCAAATTTTGCGCACTGTGCTGGGTGGAATCCTTAAGGAGCCCGTTCCCGGCAACGGAAAGAATGCCTGCAGTGCCGAAAAAACCCTGAAACTTCTGGCGGAACGTTACTATGCTGGAAACGGATCCGATGACAACTGGCCATTGGTGCTGCGCACCATGCAATCCGATATGGATCATTTGGGCCTGACACCCGATGATAATTACAAGCTAGCCCTTAAAGCTCTCGGCCAGTGCATCTTCTTTATCCATAAGTGCAAGCTGGAGCCCAAGGTGCTGCCCATGGCGCGTTATCAGCTATATGTGCCGCCCGATCAGCTGGCGGATGCCAAGCCAGCGGTTGCATCCACGTTGAGACGCTCCCACATGGTACTGGATGCCACTACTTTGTCAAACCTCAGAATTATTGGTGAGGAACACTCCTTGCTCTCCACTTTGGATCACTGCTGCACCAAGTTCGGAAAGCGACTACTGCACCACTGGCTTTGCGCTCCGAGTTGCGATGTGGCAGTCATCAAGGAGCGCCAAGATGCTATTGGTGAGCTAATTCGAATACCCACCGAACTGCAGGAAGTTCGCGCTTTGCTAGCTCCGATGCCGGATTTCGAACGAAATCTTGCCCAGATTCACCTATTTGGTAACAAACAGATAAAGCAGATGGACCACCCGGATTCCCGGGCAATTCTTTTCGAAGAAAAGCTATATAACAAGCAAAAACTACTGGGATTTATGGCCGTACTTAAGGGTTTCAATGACCTAACCAAATTGCCTACTATGTTCCATCAGTGCAAAACAGCTTTGCTTAAGAGACTTACCCAGCTGCCTGAATCGGGAGGTTCTTTTCCCGATCTAAGCAAGCAGCTACAATATTTTGCCACTGCCTTTGATCATGATGCAGCTGCTAAAACGGGTGTGATTGCGCCCCAAGCGGGAATGGATGCTGAGTACGATGCGGCAATGGATTCCATAGGTGAGATTGAGAAACGCCTCAAATCATATCTTGTGGAGCAAGAGCGACACTTTGGTTGCCGCATTACCTATTTCGGCTCCGACAAGAAACGTTACCAGTTGGATGTGCCAGAAACCCATGCCAGCAAGGCCAATAAATCCTACACCTTGGAAGGACAAACTAAGGGAAAGAAGGCATCTCGTCGCTACACCACTGCTGAAACACGTGGCCTTCTAAAGGACATGCAGCACGCTGAAGATACAAGGAACATGGTGCTTAAAGATCTGGCGCGTCGTCTTTTCGAGAAGTTCTCGAATCACTACGACCAGTGGAAGCAATGCATTGACTGCGTCTCCAACCTGGATGTCCTAAGCTCACTAGCTGAATACGCTGGTCAACAAATGGTTATCTGTGTGCCAGAGCTGGTCTCTGATGCGGAGCAGCCGTTTATCCAACTGGAGGAGGGCTACCATCCTTGCGCAAATGCATCCACCTATATTCCCAATGGCCTGGAATTGGGGACTGCATCGGAGGCGCCACTATCACTGCTCACTGGTCCCAATATGGGCGGCAAGAGTACGTTGATGAGGGAAGTGGGACTACTCGTAATCATGGCGCAAATTGTAAGCAATTTCAAATGGGAACTTTCGTTATGTTTGTTTAATTATTATTTAAATCCATTCTAGGGCGCCCATATTCCCGCTGCTAGTTGTCGCCTTTCGTTGGTGGACAGAATCTTCACGCGCCTGGGTGCTCAAGATGACATTCTGGCCGGGCACAGCACCTTCCTTGTCGAGCTTAACGAAACGTCCCTCATTCTCAAACATGCCACATGCCATTCGCTAGTGCTGCTCGACGAACTCGGCAGGGGAACCGCCACTTATGATGGCACAGCGATTGCTGCCTCTGTCGTAAACTTTCTGGCCAATCTCAAGTGCCGCACTCTGTTCTCCACACACTATCACAATCTGATTGATTTCTTTCACAATGACAAGAGAATTACACTGGGTCACATGGCTTGCATGGTGGAGAACGAAGACAATGCCGATCCTACCCAAGAAACGGTCACGTTCCTATACAAGTACACAGCCGGTGCTTGTCCCAAATCGTATGGCTTTAACGCAGCCAAATTAGCTGGAATGCCTCAGGGAATTATAAAGCGGGCCTATGAGGTGCGTATCTTTTTATCTTTTAAGCTAAACAATTTTATTACAAAGTTGTTTCTTCTTGCAGCTTTCCAAGAAAGTCGAAGCCATAGCTTTGCAGCGCAAGATTACGGCCAAGATCGTAGCTGCCACAGCCGGAAACGAGGACACCA
The DNA here is from genome assembly GCF_004382195.2 of Drosophila sechellia. Taxonomy (NCBI): domain Eukaryota; kingdom Metazoa; phylum Arthropoda; class Insecta; order Diptera; family Drosophilidae; genus Drosophila; species Drosophila sechellia. The sequence goes on along the minus strand of NC_045951.1, from coordinate 14,783,869 downwards.
AAAAGGAGAAGTTAAATGCACTCAAAGATTTGCTAAAGCAGTTAAAACTGTGCCAAGTTTAGGGTGCAGAAGCTCCAAAGTCGAGGCTACCACACACCAATTCCCATTTTTAAAACATGTTTACTTATGATTCGCCAAGAGGCAGCTTGTAATTTGATGTATACGTAGCTTTTATAAGCATCTTTCAACCATTTCAGTATGCATTTTTTTTTTAGTTTTTATAGAGAATTTGAATCAAAACCTGTGCCATTCTCAACAGTCATTAAACAAAATAAAACCATTCCATTTGAGGCCCAAAAAACATTTTAAATTGTTTGCCATTAGTTGCCACCGTTTAATTGTTGTTTATTATAATTATTTTTTTTTTGTATCACAGTAAAAATTAAAATTAAAACAAGTTCACAATCAAAATACACACACATATGATATTATTCTATACTTATAAATAAAATGTTACACAATAAATACAAATATTGATAAAAATTGTAAAAAACACACATTGCGCTGTTCGAACTAAAATAATACGTCATATGATATTTCATGAAAAATAGGAATGCAGATTGTATTTGTATTATGTCAGATATATGTTATGCTTGTGCGAAACGGTTATAAAGTTAGTAGTTAGTCAACAGGCTGGGAAACCTTTGCAAGTAGCTCTCAACAGCTAATATTTCAACTAAAAGCCGGTCTAGATAAAGACCAAAACAGAAAATTAAACCTGGAAAAGAAAGTGCGCTCTAATAACAGGCAACTTATTTCAGGTCGAGCCATTGTGTTTGCTGGTTGCTTAAAAAAACACTTACAAAAGATCTAATCTATATAGCTGATGCCTCCTCTCACTTGAGTTAAGCTTTTTAATGTCGAACTACTTTAACTTGCCTGTCATTTACTCATTACGGTCTATTTTGGACTTGCTTTTAGTTTAAACAACTATATAAATTACCGAACTATGTATACATAGCACTTGTATATCCATATATAACTAGACTAGGTTTCTACGTTCTCTTACGCATCTGGTATTGTATATGTTACAATGGTCGGCACGGGAATCCTTTAGTCGCTCCCGACCTCGTGCCTCCTCGATTTGATTTGATTTAGGTTTTAGGTTAGCTTACTAACTAACTACAAAAACATTTACGTAAAACTCCGACAAAAACGAAGTGACTCTTAACTCTTTACACATGGATTAGCGTAGGATGGGTCGATTTTTCTGTTCTCAAAAATAATTTGGACTAGAAATCGGAGAAGTTTTTAAATAAAGCTATTAACTACTTTATAGAATAGGTGTCAACAAATCATTTAAATAATATAGTATTTGGCAATTATTCATTTCGATTTAATACTAACTATTGCACGATTGAATTTTCCAAAATCAGAAGGGACCCATCCAGTGGATAGTGATAGTGAAAGTGGAGAAGGTGATACCTACGAAACAACAAATTCAGAAGCGAACGACTCACTGTTGAATGATAATGCCATTTGATCTACACATTGCCCATGCCCACGATCTGGATCGCATCTAACACCTGGACTCAGTCGTCGCTGGAGTCGCTGATGACGTCCTTGCGTGCCTTGAAGTTGCGCCAGGATCTCGTCGTGCAGACTCCGGGTCCCCGCCACCAGTCATTGAGATCCGTGTACCAGCGTGGCTTGCGCAGTTGCTCCTCGTTGTGGAGCGTGGCACACACGCGACACCAGTAGTACGTGTTGATGAACTCGCCGGTGCCCTTCCACTTGAAGTACGAGTTGTACAGCTCGTCGTCGTGGTCCAGGATGCGCAGATACTCGGCCAGCTCCTTGGGCGATGAGAACTCGTCGACGTGGATGTAGGACCTTCGCGGAGCACTCACCTCGTAGTCCTCTGGCCGGGCGCCCATGACAATTGGCAGAACCCTTCTGTTCAGCGCATTCACGAAGAACTTCTCCGTGATGTAGTCCTTGCAGTTGGAGTTCTCGAAAGCCAGATAGAACTTATAGTCGTTGTCCAGGATCTCGAAGCACTTGTCCGCTGTGCTGCGGGAGCACTTGAAGTTGCCACACGCTCCATAGATGTCAACCTGGTGGAAAACCATTAGTAGACATTAGTATATTGGACTATTATCATGGAAAGTTATTCGTACCTCGATATATTTTTGTAGTTCATGGGCATATTGGAGCCGGCCATTCCTCGCTCCACAGTTGGACACAAACCAGGCCACTTTCTTGGTCTTGTTGACGGAGTAGTTGATATCCTGCTCCTGCTGCTGCACCTTTGTGTCGTAGTACTGCCACTTTTCATAGGGTGCTACAATTGTACTGTCTCGTCTGCAAAGAAGATTATGATTTAAGAGCTTGTATACATTCCGAGTAGTGACGAAGCGCACCCGATTATAACCATAATTAAAAGAATATATAAAACATAATCTAAACAATTTTAAGCAATTTTTCGAGAAGATAACTCAAGACCGTCTTCAATATCAAAGTATTTTCACAGCGGAATTCGAAGAAAATACTGTAATATAGCTAATAGATATAGACCCACCTGTAGGTGGCCGTCCAGTTGATGGCATCGGGCACCTTGACATTCTGCGTGTGATACGGGCACTCCAGATAGTACAGCATGGACACCTGCTTGGAGTTGCTGGGCCTCCGAATGCCCGTGGGTATGTAGTGATCCTTGTAGAGGATCAAGTCGGCCGTGCTGGCCAGATCGCGATTGGCAGTCAGTTCGCAGGTGTCCACGGGACACTTGGCTTTCAGGAAGACGTCGCGACCCTTCTTCACGTTCCACGGCCCCAATCCGTTGTAGAGTAGTATGGTCTTCAGTTTGCCGCTGGACTTGATCTCCTCGTAGTTGTGCGGCACGTACATTAGCTGGTTAATAATGCGATCGGAATAGGGATCCTGATGCGGCAGCAATCGTGGGGCATGCCGCTTCCTGGCCTTGCGATTGCTGTAGGTCTTGGCCGGCTGTGGATAGTACTCTCCGTTCTTGAAGAACCAGGCCTTTTCCGCCGGCGGCTCTTGCAGGCGATCCGCCTCGCTTTCCTCCTCCTCCAGAACCGTCTGCTCCGGCTCCTCGACGAGATTATCCGCCATTTCGGGCAGTAAAGTGGCCGCAAGCGGCGGTGGAGTGGAGCTGGTGGCCATCGGATGCTCCTCGTCCATGGACTGCAGTTGATGCAGATGCTGGTGCTGCTGCTGCTGTGTGGTTATCTGTGATGATCGTGGACTCAGCGTCTTCCATATTTCGCGCTCTCTGTGAAATTTCAATGGACATGAGTCAATTAATATGAGTCAAACTATATGTGTTTAAATGTTTCTTAATAAAAAAGATAAAAGAAAAAAATACAAATTTTCGAGTAAAACGAACTCGTATTTTAAATATGCCAATCTTAATCTTAACTGCTTTCTAATGTGTTAAGAATGCAACTTAAATAGTTAATTCAAAACTTAGGGTATTTTTTGAACCAACATTTGTGATTTGATTTTACCATATCACTTGAATATTCTTTAAGTGCATCTTTAATGATGCGACTTTATTTATGCTCATTTTTTGTAGTTGACCGTGACAACTCAAACTCAAAGAGAATTATTCGAGAATAATGAAGTTGCTTAAATTAAGGGCAGCTCAGGCAAGTTGTTTGCATATTTTTTTAACACCTGTCTGGATGACGCGTACCTTATCTTAACTTTCAGAAATGAAGATACAATTTTAGCGACACGTTGTCATACTCACTTGAGACTGAAACCGAATATGAGGAGGAGGGCGCAGATCAGAGTTAGGTAGAAGTACTTCTTGAGGGATATCTTCGGACGCCGCATGGTGACCACTGCCACTCCTCGGCGCTCCAGGGGCTCTAGACTACGGGTTTTTTTCGGGGGCCAATAAACCGACAGTGTCTTCTTCAGCTGGCGTTTGTCATCGTGCTGTGCGAAATAGACAAACAAATGTGATATTAAATGGTCGATAGATACCAAAATAGGCACCTCTCTGGCGTTGCCTCCGAAAATTCGAGCACTAATTACCCGTGATAATTATTCTGGACCGATATGACTCCGAATTTTGGTTCAGCAGTGTATCGGTTGAACTCTCTGCGAGAACTGCGCTCAATATTGAAAATGTTTCGTTTCAACTGTTCGAGGGGCGGTATGTATTTCACCCACTCATTCTATAATCTATAGCTCAATTCCCCAGGGTATTCGATATTATTTCCTGATATGTAGTGAGTTAGCTTAGCTTTGCACTTAGCACAATGATTAATACCGTGATAGTTGACATAATTATTTGGTTTTCTCCCATTAGTCATGGACGAACAAGTTAAATGACATTAGTTCCGATTCGAGAGCAGAGCATCGACCAAGTGCCATTCTCAACTCGGTCGAATTATATATAAATTAAAATGTGGGAGAGTCTCTTAGGTTTAGTTTATAAAAATATTCGAAGTCGCACCATTCATATTTGTCCAGACCAAATATTGAGCCAGATGGCTGGCTCGCCTCAAGAGCTGTTCAACATCAACCAGCGGGGCGTATACGTAATAAAAAAAAAGCTAGGGCCCAACGAATCGGGTAAAGTGGCTGGAAAAGTGGAGGCGGAGGAGGGGGTACCCCCCCCCCCATCTCCTCTTGGCAATTGGTAGTCTCAAAAGCTGGCTGGCTACTATCCACCGCTTTTATGGACCTGGGACCCGAGGGTGGCCTAATTACAGGGGCAGCCGGCGGGCGAGTGCATCTTCATTTGGGCCACATTCCTGGCTAATCCCCCAAAGCCCTCACCAAGTGTCCATCCATCCATCTATCACATGTCATTTATGGCACTATTCCATAGGAGTGCCTCTGTGCGGGGTGACTTATCCCGCCGGCGGTTGCAACATCACTTAGGTTCTGGGCTCTGGTCTCTTGTTCCGCACCACTTTGGTGGCCATGCAAAAAAGGTGGTAGGCAATGGTGGTTGGGGCTTCACCGCACTTGTTCTACCGTCGAAAAAAAGGTCCTACAGTTCTAACGATTATACTAACTATAATCAAAACTGTCCATATATTTTAGAACAGTAAGTTAAAAAATATATATAATTGAAAATATATCAATTTTCATGAATTTCAATATATGTTGATAACTGTATATTTTACAAGCCGTATTGAATGACAAACTGGGCACACTTTTTCTTCAGTGCATTCTTCATTGGGGTCTTCACTATCGCATTTTTGACGTTTTTGACAAGCAAACAGCAGGAAAAAGAAGAAAACAGTAAGGAGTGGGGATAATCAGAGTGGATCCCCCAGTTTGCATGAAAAATGTAGTTACAGTCATTCATTCATGTTGCAAAAGTAGGACTCCGATGGGAATACAACCATGTACATATATAGGGTTGGGGTAAAGGAACGGAAATGGGAAAGTGGCTCGAACAAACAAAACCACATGCAAAGGAATCTATAGCCAGAAGAAATGAAAACAACTCACATTATCCCTACCAATAGAACTAGTAGAATATAATACGAGTTTGCTTATTCACCTTTAACTTTACCCGGTTGATTACAACGCAGTTTTGGGTATTTTGAAAGTCTCCAAACAATAATCTCCAAAAAGTTCGAACCGATTCAATTTGCTATGTGCTCATGCACAAACGGTTCGCACTAAACTAAACCATTTTCCCCGGCTTTTTCACTATTCGATATTTCACTCAGTTGGGTTCATTGGAAATGCAAATACGGTGAATTACTATTGTAATGTGTCGATTTTTTCTGTTACCTCCCGCTAATAATATAATATAATATTTAATTTGATCATAGAATGATACAAAAATATTAAAATTTGTTAATTAAGTGAAGTAAGTTAGAGTATACACCATTTCAATTTAATTATTTCATTCCAAGCAATCTAAGGTTCCAACTAACCAATTCACCTAAATTCTAAAAAACGTCCTTTGTATACCACATAATTGCCTTCCACGGAAAACTCATGACGCACCTTTCTTTAGCTTGAGTCGTGTCCTGCTTTCGCTTCCTTAATTTATGTGTTTATATTTAGTTAGGTGCTGTGGCCCCTTGTCACTTGGCACTTGATCTACGCCCTCAGTATGTCAATATGCCTATATATACTATGCAATATAGGACCCCAAGCACCCAGAAGGGGAGGCTTGTGGTAAAATGGTGATGGGTGCAGGGGTTGCCTGACTTGCATGCATTGTTTTCCTCGAATTTCCCACACTGAGTTTGGCTGGGGAAAATGTCATTTCTTTGTTATCTTCACGCTGACGCACTTGACTTTCTTGGCTACAAATGAATACTCTTTCTTGAAGGATATGTTATGATTTGCTATTAATTTGAATCCGAAATATATATACAATATACATATACATATATACAAATACAAATATATATATGAGTTATTATTTAATAATTTCTAATATTATCTATATAGTGAAATTTCATTATTTTTTGCTTTATATTATATATTGCTTTGCTGCTTGTGTTCAATATTTTTGGATGAATAACGTATTTTCCTATTTTTCAAGATGAAAATAAACTGATAGGATTGAGAAAGGCCAGTTTAATTAGCAAAGAAATAAAAATTAAGAAAAAAGTTTAATTAATTTTTGAATCTTTTTTTTTAATTTTATTAGATGTACATATATACTTTTAACCTTTATTAAAACCTATACCAATTGGAAAGCTCTTATTTGATCCTTAAGACTTTGATAAAGCTTCTTGATCCTTTATACTGTTATTTCGTTTTTTAGATTTAAAGCTTAAACCAAATACAATACTGTCATGACCTTTTAAAGGGTACTTTGTAGTGCCTTACCGTTATTTCTTGAGCACTCTAGTTCGCAACTAGTTAGTTTGCTCACTTGTGGCCCTGCTAATAATAAAGTGTTGATATTTTTAGACCTTATACGAGTGGAATTCCCCATTCCCGTTACTGCCTTTCCCCCACACCCCCTCCTTTCCAACCCCTTCCACACCGCTGTACACACGCACTGTCTGTCCCGTTACCAATATACCGCTGTGTCTGTCTTTTTCGCTCACATGTGCTCATGTGGCCTTTTGATTTTCATGTTCAGTTTTCTCTTTGTCTTAATCAATATATTTTGTGGTCGGCTAGTAAAAGGTTGTTGGGCTAAGTGGGCTTTTAGCCCCATCGACTGGTCAATAAACATTTTGCAAGTGCACTTACACAATTGAGCCGCCGTTGTTGTTGTTTGTTTGTTTGACGGTGGGTTTTTAGGCTTTCCTCCTTTAGCTGGCTTTTCCAATTTGTGTACTTTTCGCAGTATTTCTCATATTTGCACACTCGGTTTTAGCTTGGCTTCGAATCAGTTATTCAATGGATTTCTTTCATTTTTGTATATTTAATCATTTTTCCGCACCAACACACGCGCAATGTTTCGCAGGGATGTATAAAAGTAACTGTTGTCCTTTGCCTTTTCACGTAACTTTTGCAACTGCGCCCAAAATGGAAATTTTGTACCAGACAGCTGGGCACCCGAAGGAGTAAGAGAGACGGATGTGAAGAGAGAGTCCTGCGAGAGCGAACGAGTCGCAGAAGGAGCGAGCGAGATATAAATATATCGAATAACTTTCACCTCCTTAAGCATAAAGTTTTGTTCAATTTAAAAAATCTTTTAAGTTACTTTATGCTTTATAGTTATTCATATTTGTTATATTATAATGAATCTTCTCACATGCCGCATTTCTGCGCAAGTGCTTGAAGAGAGAGAACATGAGAGAGAGCGGCAAGAACAAGAGAAATGGCAAACAAACAAAAGCCACAGCCACAGCTGTCTTATCACAGGGCGGTTTTTTGCCACCCCCTTTCGAATGATAGCAAAGACAACCGTTACTTATGGGTTGTGTCTTCGATAAGTATGCTATAAGAATTCAATTCTTCTATTTTTATACATATATTTTCGAAATAATTATTGAAACTATTTATACTATCTATTTCAATATCTGCTTTCATTAGCTGTAAGAATAACAAGAATACATTTATAATCATAAACATCTAAATATAAAAATAGCAGTCTTTAAAAACGAGGAATGCATAGTTTATTAGGTTGCCATTTATTTTACAATTCCTTTAAGATTAAGACCCTAACTTTCTAACATGGTATAAATAAATAATCTGTCACTTTTCATTCCATTAATCAATTACACATACGAATTACTTTTTCACATAGTTTGGATACTTAATAACCCATCAGGTCCATCCTTTATGAATATTTTCTCATATGTTGCATTTCCTAAGCACATATTTCACTTTCCAGTTAGATTAAAAGGCCTTCACGTTACTCGATTTGTGTCCCTGTCCTGAAAGGATTCCCCGTGGACGCAATGAAGGGGAATCTGCTTAAGCATACCTTACACTCGCTTCGTTTAAATATTCTTAGGAGCTAAACTTAATACGGGTTGGGTTCAAGCAGACATACAAGCAATGCTTCTGAGAATTAAGATCTTATTAAAAATATACAAGTATATAAACTATAATTTTCCAATTGTCTTAGCCTAGCCTATGCACGAATGCATAATCCAAGTTTTGTTGATCCTCTAAGCGGAGCTGAAGCTTTCGTAGACGTTGGCCCCCAGCGTCTTTGTCTTCTCGGCGACCACGTAAAAGGTTAGCAGCTGGGTGGGCAGATTGTGGGGTCGCGAAGTGGTATCGAAGCCTCTAGAGGTGAGGCCACTGATGATAGGAATGAGCTTGGCCAACGCCAACAGCACTCGGTTGATGTTCAGCAAGTTGTTGTTCTCCAGACCACTTTGGCTCTTCGAGGTGCCGGCGGCTGAGCTTCCTGCCTGGTTGAACTTGACGTTCTGTTCTTGCTGCGTTTGCACTTGAGCGTGCGGCAGATGCTGCAAAGTTTCGCCCATGCTTTCGGCGATGGCATCGCAGGCCAGCACAAAACCACGGCTTACATTGTGCGAGCACACGCCAACGGCATCCTCGCTCTCCAACAGATCCAGCGTCTCGTTGAACATCTTTTGCAGCAGCGGCGAGTGACTGGGATTCTGGCTGGGCAGCAGATACTTGCTCATTCGCGAGTTGGGATCCCGACGAGTGTCCGCATTGATGGCCATTTGCAGGGACCAAAACAGTTGCTCCAGGTCGCTAAGGGAAAGCTGTTGGGAGAGCGGCATGGTCTTGGTGACTGCGATGACCTGGGTGCGAATGTAACGGGCTAAGTCCCGGATGCCCGACTCCGTGATAAAGTGTCGGATGAGGGAGAGATACTGCTGCTTCAGCTCGTCGGTGACTTGTTTTTGTTCCGTCATGATGTCCCGATAGATGTAGCCACCCAGGAGATTTAGCTGGACCCTCAACGCAATAACCAGCATGGAGGAGGCGTAGACATAGGTTGCCAGCCTTGTGAAAGCCACAATTTTCATGTCCTCCCAGAGTTCCAGCTTGTTCTTGGGATTCTGGCGCAGCTGCTCGAGCAACTCGTCCGTGCTACACTCCCTGAGCACCGCTTGGCACATCTCCTCACCCATGCCTAGGATCACCTGGTTGCACGTCTTCTCCGTCGACTCAAAGTGGGTCGTGCGCCGCGTTCTCTCGAAGAATTCTCTGGCCTGCTTCTCCTGGAACTCCACGAATCGCCGCTGTGCATAACGTGCCGCAAAGATGGTACCGCCCACCAGAACGCCGGTCACTATGAACTTTCGCCGGTGGCGTGACAAGAAGTCCTGCAGGCGCGACAGCATGTTAACGACTGGAAAAGACCTGTCTTCTGCCGGATGGACAACTGGACTCCGCTTCCTGTGTGAAATAGGCCAACTGCTGTTCCGATTTCCCACTTTTTCCCGCTCCACCGGCGACCTGTTCGAGGTTAATGAATAGTTAATGTGCAAAGTTCACCTGTGTGCGTAGGGTGGTGCGCTGCCGGCGTCGCTGCCAACAGAGAAGCGTCCTCCACTCATCCGCAGCGATTAGATTACCAGGTAGTGCTCACCTATATACCCCTGCTTGGAAACTCGGATCTAGTGCGCCGCCTTATCGGGTCTATTGCTGGCCTTTGGATCGGATCTAGCTCTGGAATGTATGGAATGGATTTATCCTTTGTTGTTGTCGCTAAATGTGTTATTTCTCTGTTTGGAGCCGCATACTGCGTCGTCTGTTCCCGTTCAAGAAAAATCCCAAAAGTGCGAGCTTCGGGAATACCGAAAAATACCATTTCGTTTAGTATATTTGCTGTTGCTGTTTAAATTTTTATGTGGGTGAAATAAGCGTCGATGACGGAACGATTTGGAACATGGGGAGGTTTTTTATTTAATTATTTTTCCGTTATTTAAAAGTGGATTCCAAAAAATAGAAATACAATAATGTTAATTCACCTATAAGCAACCAAAAAATATAAATAAAAAACTTCTAAATGCTCCAAATTCCACCGTTCCGCCATCGTCGCTAACATTTGAAACGCATGATTCAAAGGCTGAAGAAGAAGATAAAAATCATATGCTATTTAAGATAGTTCTGTTGTTGGTGGGGGGCTTAGTTTAGTTGGGGTGTTTGTTATGGCGTCGTCGGATCGAAAGCTCATTGTGGTCTCTGGATTTGGACCATTCCTCGGTCACGAAGCGGTCAACGCCAGCTGGGAAGCAGTGAAACTGCTGCCGGAAATCCTAACCCACGATGGCATAGAATATGATCTGGAAAAGCGGTTGGTTTCGGTGGAATACGGGGCTGTGGACGAGGCGGTGGCGGAGATTTGGAAACGCCAGCCATATGTAAGCATCGCAATTGAACCATAAATAGATAGACCCCTTATGATATCATCTTTCTCCAAAAAAAAAACAGCTTGTTATCCATGTCGGTGTTTCGGGCGTTGCCAAATGTGTGTACATCGAGAAGCTGGCGTACAATCACAAGTTCCGCCGAGCTGATAATTGTGATAAAAAACTGGCCAACGGCACTTGCGAACTACCCAACAATGGACATGCAAATGTCTTGAAGACCGAATTAGATGTGGATAAGATTGTGGCGGTTGTAAATGAGAATTGCGCCGATTGCGTGGCACCCACACAGCAGGCGCCACATAATGATAATCTCAAATCCCTGAGCGCCACAAGGGCATCCAAAAATGTGGGTGACTTTCTCTGCGGCTATATCTATCTGAAGTCGCTCGATATGGACAGAAAACGGAGCCTATTTGTCCACGTACCACCTGTAGATAGGCCATTTAGTAGTGTTAAGACTTCGGAAATACTATTTAGCATAGTTGAACAATGCATTCAACAGGTGGTCGCTTTTGACTCCTGAATTCCGCAATATATTCTTCCAATGTCTGTCTTTTTGTGAATTATTTACAGTTGTGTGCTGTTAAGTTGTTTAAGAAAAGAGTTTTATTCTTTTTAAGATACAATATTGCATATTTACTTTATGTTACAATGAAACAGAAAAGCAATACAACTGCAATAATAATTACACAGTCTTTTTCGCGTTTACACAACACCAGCCTTTATTTTAAAAAAGGTAAATGACATTAAGAAAATGACGTAAAGTATTTAAAATAAAATTTAACAAAAAAACTGAATTAAAAAGGGAGAATTATAAGGCCTTTACAAATTGCTTTATATGTATGTTAAGTTAACTCATAGACAATACAATACGATACTATTTATATCGCAATATTTTAGGATTATGGCATTCGAAAAAACCCTAATATATCAAATAAAAAAAAGTACAAAACTTTAAATATATAAAATAGATTCAAAACTAAAAAAATTTACCTTTGACGATTGCCAACCTTTGGGCAACAAAGCGCCACCTACAGTTGAATGCCCATGCATGGACACATATCGATATTAGTAAAATATATCGGAAATTTGTAGAGAAATACCAAAAATCCCTCACTTAATTCAACTTTATATGTATATATCTCTGCGTTTCACTGTCACTCGAATTCATTTGAATTTCTACTTGCAACCGGGCAAGTTCAGCGCAGTTCGAATCCCAGTTTTGGTTGGCGAGTGTGCACCCACACAGGGCAATAGATTCATTAAATATCAAACGACGACGAGTGCCCGCAATGAAATTCCTGATCTGTGCACTTTTCCTGGCGGCGTCCTACGTGGCCGCTTCCGCCGAGGCGGAGGTCAAAGTTGAGGAGGGCGTTCTGGTGGCGACTGTGGACAACTTCAAGCAGCTGATTGCCGACAACGAGTTCGTGCTGGTCGAGTTCTGTAAGTACATGCTTAGATCGAAAATAAGGCACGAAAATCTCAACAAAATGTGGCAAAAATCGAATATCGAAATGCGAAATGCGCCGGCCGCTAGCGCGCTCTCGCTCGCACCCGCTGATTCATGCGGCTTAGCGGCTACGTGGTCTTTCAAAGCGTCGGAGAAAATCTGTCTGCGTGGCAGTTGTTGTTGACTTCGAATCTGGACTATCATGTTGAACGGCAAATCCTAGTTGATCAATCGGCCAACTGACTGACTAGTTCCAATCGGCGGCCTGGAAAATTTGTTTAGTTGATTTTCCAGCAAATTTATCGTTTGTTTAACCGTTTTTATCTCTCTCGCGTCATCTTGTGTTTATGAGAGGGGCGGGGAGGAGCGCGCTCTCTCAAACGCAAGTGCCATCTCTTTTCCGCACCTGTGCACGCAAGCGAGAAGGCCTTATAGCCTATACTGCAGCACTACTTGTTATTGTTGTCGCCATAAACCTGCTATAATTTCGTATTCTTGCAAATACTAAATGCCAAAGGAAACAATAAGTTGTGCGCAGCATATGCTTCGCGTTTTATCGAAATTTCTACTTATTGTTCTAACTTTGCGCCCGTGGGGCGTGGCCACAGCATATCACACATCCGCTTTAATAATCTCCGACTGAGAATCTCTAATGGAAACAAAAGGCAACAAAAAGTTGTCGAGCTTCTTTCCTCCTCCCACGAATCTAGGTTATCCTAAGCAAACCAAACCACTTTTTATTCGCCATTTGCGTTCTCTGGTTCGTTCTGTTTGGATTTTTTGGTTCTAATTCTCACTTACAATCTGGTTTCTGTCCCTTTTTCCACGGCGGCGCAACGGCCACGCATTGGAAAGTTCATTCAACTCTTTCTTTTGCGTCTCTGCGCGTGCCTAACGGTGTTGCGTCGCCAGTGATGCTCTACACGAGCAACAGATTAGTGTGCATGGGAATTAGCTAGAAAGTAGCTAGAACTGGGAAATAGGTGAAATTATATACTGCTGTAAAATATTTAATAATGTTCATTTAAAAAGAGATCTGAGAGATCTTTAGAAAATATTTGTATTTAATATTATTTTGCATGTGTTTAAAGCCTACAAACGGCTTGCAAAATATTCTTAACGGTTATTTTGTATCACATTTTTAGAAATAATATATACAACTTGAGCATAAACAGTGAACACGCTGAAAAACTAATTACACAAACCTTAAACTTTATTTGTTATTTGTTCATATATTTTCCAAGGTGTTCTCAACTTTGACATTTGTTAGATAAGACAACAATTTTTAAATACTTTGGGCGTTATTAACTGTAAGATATGTTCTTTTTAAATAACGAAATCCTTAGGTAAGACCCACTGTGTCCCATAATCTTCTTCAATGAAGTTTTATGTTCTTCTAATGACAACTCAAAAAAATCAATCTTGTTATCGACCAAGCGTTAAAAACACAAGCACTCAAGAGATAAACGTAAATCAGAGATACTAAAAAGTCCCCCCATTCGGCGTTAAACCGCCAGAAATGCTAGCCTGGCATCTTTGGTTGCCAGCAATATGGCGGACTTGTGTGTTTGTTTATGCCAGCGTTTCTCTCGGTGTTTGCTTAATTAACTTTTGCACATTTTGCACCTTAATTTTTTCTTTTTTTGGAGGTGGTGACAACGTCACCCAGGTCGATAATGGCCTCCAAGGCTGGGCTCTTATCTCCTGTAGAGAACGCAAAGATGTTCGTGGAAGCGGAACCAATGCCAGGGCCACGTCAGCCGCAGCTATAGACAAAACGCAAGAAGCCGGCGATAAGGCGGCATTCAATATGTATAATACGACAATCCCGATTGTGAACGTTGTCAAGCCGGGCATTATGTCATCTAAAACTGCTGGTGCCCCCCAGTTCTCATTCAAATTCGAGTGCGTGGATGCGTACCTAATTGCAGTCGTGGCTCCGAGGAGCTGCACTTGGGCAATGGCAATTCAACACGTGGAATTTGCATAATGACAGCATCTGCTGAATGTTATAGCGCGCTCATTCCTAGAGGCGCTGCTCCAGATCCGTGGCAAATCTAGCGCATAATTGTCGCTAATAGTTTGAAACTTTACACTCGGCTTAATAGTCAACAAAAGGGTATAGAATATATAATCTAATTTCCGTCTTAATAATTTCGATTCATTTACATGACATAGAAACTGATGAAGTCTTCTGATGATAGTCATCCGTATGTTAATGAAACCCATTAGAACCAAAGTTCAGATTACAATTTTAAAACAATTTATCCCAGGCAGTCAAGCTTTTAATTCAATTTACCAACCAAATTTGATATTTTACAGTTGACATAGTACAAATAATTAAGTTTATCTGGATCTTTATTTAATTTATGTGTAATAATAATAAAAAGTTCAACATGATGGTAAATTTACATTGGTAATAAAGTTAAAAATTAGAAGAAAAAAAAGTAAAAAAAAAACAAGTTCAAGCTCTTACAATTTATAAGTCAAGCTAAATACACAATTCAATTAAAAGCTAATTAATTATATATTGTTGGGATCTATAAAAAGATCAAGATGACCTCGACAAAATACAAATCTAGGAGCAATTAATGCTGTTATTATTCAGTTCTAGAACTAATAACAGGTATGCCTTTTTACTTTCTATTAAGTGGCCTAATTGCAAACCAGTTTATAAGCTCTCCCAAGTTTGATGAATAGTCTTTCGTTTGCTAACTGTAGTTTCTTTTCTGGATCTTTACAGACGCCCCATGGTGCGGACACTGCAAGGCTCTGGCTCCCGAGTACGCCAAGGCTGCCCAGCAGCTGGCCGAGAAGGAGTCGCCCATCAAGCTGGCCAAGGTCGATGCCACCGTCGAGGGTGAGCTGGCCGAGCAGTACGCAGTCCGTGGCTACCCCACTCTGAAGTTCTTCCGCAGCGGCAATCCCGTGGAGTACAGCGGTGGCCGCCAGGCCGCTGACATCATTGCCTGGGTGACCAAGAAGACCGGCCCACCAGCCAAGGATCTGACCAGCGTCGCTGATGCCGAGCAATTCCTTAAGGACAACGAGATCGCCATCATTGGATTCTTCAAGGACCTGGAATCGGAGGAGGCCAAGACCTTCACCAAAGTCGCCAACGCCCTGGACTCGTTCGTCTTCGGTGTGAGCAGCAATGCCGATGTGATTGCCAAGTACGAGGCTAAGGACAATGGAGTGGTTCTATTCAAGCCCTTCGACGACAAGAAGTCCGTGTTCGAGGGTGAGCTGAACGAGGAAAACCTGAAGAAGTTCGCCCAAGTGCAGTCTCTGCCCCTGATCGTTGACTTCAACCACGAATCTGCTTCCAAGATCTTCGGTGGCTCGATCAAGTCGCATCTGCTGTTCTTCGTGTCCAGGGAGGGCGGTCACATCGAGAAGTACGTCGATCCCCTGAAGGAGATCGCCAAGAAGTACCGCGATGACATCCTGTTCGTGACCATCTCGTCCGACGAGGAGGACCACACCCGCATCTTCGAGTTCTTCGGCATGAACAAGGAGGAGGTGCCCACCATCCGTCTGATCAAGCTGGAAGAGGACATGGCCAAGTACAAGCCCGAATCGAACGATCTGTCCGCCGAGACCATCGAGGCCTTCCTTAAGAAGTTCCTGGACGGCAAGCTGAAGCAGCACCTCCTTTCCCAGGAGCTGCCCGAGGATTGGGACAAGAACCCCGTCAAGGTGCTGGTCTCCAGCAACTTCGAGAGCGTTGCCCTGGACAAGAGCAAGAGCGTGCTGGTTGAGTTCTACGCCCCATGGTGCGGACACTGCAAGCAGCTGGCCCCCATCTACGACCAGCTGGCTGAGAAGTACAAGGACAATGAGGACATTGTCATTGCCAAGATGGACTCCACTGCCAACGAGCTGGAGAGCATCAAGATCTCGTCCTTCCCCACAATCAAGTACTTCCGCAAGGAGGACAACAAGGTCATCGACTTCAACCTGGACAGGACTCTCGATGATTTCGTCAAGTTCCTCGATGCCAACGGTGAGGTGGCCGATTCCGAGCCCGTCGAGGAGACCGAGGAGGAGGAGGAGGCGCCCAAGAAGGACGAGTTGTAAATCCAACAATTACCACACGCCCACACACACATCTGCACACACAAAAATCCAACAACTATGAACAGAAACATCCGTGTAACAAACAACAAAAAGCCACAACTAGCAACGTACATTCTGTAGTTTACTTCTAAAGTTTCGGCTCATGTGGGCCACCGGAGTTTCCCCATTCCCCGGCTGAGTTTTTATCAGTCGGAGGATGGGGTCAGCTGGTCGCCAGTGTAGCCATCGAAGCTTTTTGCCCGCCCACGGTTTTTATTCGCATACTTCCGTTGTATGTAGTACATTTGCGACGCAGATAACGATGATTACACGTCCGCTGTTAGCATGAACTTAAAATTCAGTTTTAATGAAGAATTAAAGAAAACGATAAAATTTAAAATGTAATTCTATAAGTTTTCTATTTTGGAATTTTTAGAATCATTGAAAGAACTGATTAAGAACGTAACAAATAAAGTTGGTAACAACATTAAAACAATTGCATTGTTTTTTTAAGGGAACGGATGGGAATATTTAAAATCGTTTTGGGGGATTTTTATAATTTTATTGGTGAGAGTTATATACGTTAAGTGAGAGTTTTACGTTAACAGTACGAGTAGTTCAGTTTTGAGATTAGTCAAATTTAAATTTGCCGCTTACTTATCGCTATCGAAATTTGATCTTCCTTGACCATTTTGTAAATATCGTGTTCGTTAGTAAAAAAAAATAGTGTTCTTTATTTAAAGGAATAAACTTGTGACTAAAAATACGTTTATGTATAATACAAAAATATTTAAAATGTGTGTTTTTCTGGTTTCGATAGTTCCAAAAATATCGATACTAGATACCGAGGACTAGCAGCTTGTGTAGTGCTGTGTAATTTAGAAAATTATTTATTGTTCTCGTATTTCAAATTTCCTGTTTATACAGTAGCTTATACTGATTAAGGAACTTACAAAATTTTCCCTAACAAAATTAAATAAGACGATGAATTTGGTAATTGTGTTTCGAATCAAAATAATAGAGTCAGAGCTAAAATAAAAACTGTGAAGAAATTACATATTATACATATTATACATTATAACTTTTAATGTAAATTATACAAAAATGGTAGTAGTATCTTGTGAAATGTATTGTAGTAATTTGCTTGTGCATCTGTACGATGAAACGACAAATTATTATTACCGAGTGAAATTCGTGAATTCGAGTACATGTATCGGCAACAGGACGACGCTCTCCAACACTGCCCAAATAAAGACGGCATCTGCTAGCTTCGTTTCCACGTTGTCCTGAATTACGCATTGAGATGAAACCATTCAAAAGTGTACTTGAATATATGGATAATTACGTGCGGCGAGCTCATGAAACACACATGCGAATAAAGCACATATTCCAGCTGATCAGATAGTATTTAATTCAGATAGAAAAACAAAGAGCTCCGAGTCCTGCACCACATCATGAAAAGTGAGAAATCACGATGTGCGATTAACGGCATCTGCGCACCGCATGAACGCAATATTCATCCGACGAAGCTCTTAATCGGTACTGCTCCTGCCCGAAATACAAAAAGTATATATAAACAGTGCACATATTACAAAGATAATATGTTTGGACCCGCTCAGGTGTGCAGTGCGATAGTAACTTGCCGCGGCACATCGAAATTGCCCGTGTAGAGCGTTCCTTCTTGGCAGAAAAACACAATTTTTGGTAGGTCTTTCGGTTTTTGGTCATTTGTTCGTTGGTGTCGGAGTGGTGAAGTGGCAAGGGGGGCGCTCCGACTTTCACTGCAACAACAACGAGTTATTTTCGGCCCTGTTCGATTTCATCAATTTGCATGAATACCTTTCTTCAACTGTTTTTCCCCTTTGGCTGGTAGCACCATGAGCTGCTTGGTCGGGAACGGAAAGCGGAACAGCGGCAGCACGCTGGACGAATTCGACAAGGTCAGCACGTTGGCCAATGCCGATGATACCGAGTGTGTATCGCCGGATCCGGGGCGGGAGCCGGAAAGCAACAAACCGGATTCGCAAACGGAGCCCGAGCCGGAGCCTGAGTTTGGCCATTTGAATGAGACGCGGAGGAAGATTCTCGATGCCATTGCTGCTTTAAATGATGATAGCTTCGATAAGCGTATGGCCCGGTTGCTCATGCAGTACGAGAGGTAAGCACAGATACACTTGCACATAGAAGAAACTAATGACAAACGCAATTAATCTTTTAGCGCCATTCGGGAAGAGTTTGAGCGAGCTCAGTATTTGCCCCTTAAGTGCCGCAAGCTGGCGCGAATCCTAACCGGCCTCACTGATGTCATCCACACCATGGTTCAGGGTCGAGCGCTGCAGCGGGACGAGAGCTACAGGCAACGCATGTGCAATATTGTTGGCTTTTACATATCCTGCGAACTCTGCTCCGCTCAGGAGCCGGTGGAAAAGGAGGAGGTCATCATCAACCGGATCAACAGCTGCCTGAAGCTCTACGTGGAGTACGGAGATGGTGGCGCCGGCGTCCACCGGGAGCACGTGCTGCGCACTCTCCTCGCTGCACCCAAGCTCTTCAACAGAGCTAGCATTCTGTCCATGCTGTACAGGTGGGTGGTTTTGTTCGACTCAAGTGAAAAACATTTACTACTCAATTTACACTTGTATGGCATCTACGCATTCAATGAGTCAGATACATACATACATATATAGTATACAATTATATAGTTTACAACTTCTTATCGACAGATCTCTCTTAGCTTTGTTTATAAGAGCTCATTAAAGAACCGATAAGCCATTAGTTTAAAGTGAAATGCTTAAACTAGGGGCATGATAATTATGCCATGAGTTCTTTAAAAAAGTACGCGTTTTGTTTTTTTTTCTTAAAAAACAAGTTTAATTAATGAACATTAAAAAACTTATCATCTAATAATACCACTTGGAAATTATTAGCAGCTCCTGACAATCTTTTCCATTGCCTTTCAACAATTCAACATTACAATGGATGTATTTGGCTTATGTGGTCCCAAAACGTTTCAATATTCTTTTCCTTCTTTTGCAGCCGCCTTTTTCCCCACTGGTCCGTACCCAGCGTTATGATACAAGCTGAACTGCCAGATAAACTCTACATCGAATACATACTCATATTTTACTACTGGCAGCGTCTGGAGTCGGATGAGTCAGTCAAGGAGCGCATCGTGCAGTTCGCCGAAAAGTTCATGAGGCCCTCAAGATCCCTGGCCATAAAAAGTGTCTATGCTCATTACTTGCCAAAGTTTACGGACCAGAATTCCGCCACGCGCACCATATTAAATCATCTGCGAATGAGCAGTTGCACAAGTTTGCATGTGGTCAGCAAGGTTGACAATCGACCGCCGCAGTCCAACGAAGTGGTTAGTTTGCTACTTTCACTTTCATGCAAATCTTCTTTCGAAGATTAACTTAAGTTAGGAACACTGTGAAGCAGTATGGAATGTGGATTTTAGTTTTTAAACCAAAATGCTTCACTGTGTTGCTCGTATTGACTTAACTATGATGTCTTAGTAAAAGGTCTGATTCGGACAAGCGAGTGGGGCAAAAGCCACAGCCGGCGCAGTTAGTCGCGTGACGGGCAGTCGCTGGCCCCACTTTGCTGTTCCAAAATGACTACAACCTCAACTGAGTGCCTAAGAACACTTCTTTATATAGGCATTAATTTCGAACGAATATTCTAATAATTTTTGATGATCTTCTTTTGCATAGGTGCTCAGTTCTGATGATGAGGACAGCTGCCCGATGTGGGACATATCGGGTACGCCGACATCATCAATTTACAATCATCCGCCCGTTTTCCTCCAGAATCTCTGCCAGAATGCTCGCCAGTTGGAGCCCTGCAAGCGCGCCAACGTTCTGTTTAGCGGCATTGACAACTCAATGGAGATTGTAGAGCTGCGTGACTCTGACGATGATGTAGAGATGTTTTCGGTGAACTTTAATGTGCCTGCCAACGTAGATGGCATCAACTCGAACTCCAATTCAAACGATTCGGCTAATCAGACATCGACAACGATCCTCGGCGATGACGACTCCGTGCCCGTCACTCGGATCTATCCCAGCAATCTGCGGACTTATGAAAGGACTGTGCTTCCACCCACTACCTACACAGTTCCGCGGATTGTGAACAGCTATAGTTGTCGCCGGGATAGTCTTCATTTGGTGTCTACCACGGCGCCACATCTTGTCGATCAGTGTGTGCAAACGTTGGACGACGAGGAGCAGGATCTGGTAGAGGAGGACCAATACTCAGGCGCCCACAGCCACGGCTTCTTCCCGCAAAGCAGTAATGCCAGCTATGCCAGCGGACAACGAACCCCACTTTACCACTGCCGTCAAACTTCTAGTCAAAACAGCAACTGCAGCGAGTCTTCGCTGCTAAAGAAACAGGTTACCTTCAGTCCCCGGCACTTGGGTGCGACCACTCCGAACGCCAAGACAGGCGCATCCAAGAAGCCATCCATTAAGCAGTACAAGCCATCTTTGTCCAAGGCCACAGAATCACAACGATGGAAAGAGGGTAAAGGAATATAAATATATATATACAATTACTGTATTATTAATCTACATTTCTTATCCTTACAGAGCACCGAAAGGCCAGTGCGAAAATGTTTGCCAAACTGGACGCCAAGATCAAAGCCAGGAGTGATGCTGAAAATGCGACTAGCCAGTTAACGCCCACCACTAGCAACGCCTCCAGTAGTACACCCACAAAGATCTCGGCCACACCCACCCGCATCCGGAGTACGCAACGAGGACAAAGAGTGGCGTTGCCCACGCCGCCAGCTTCCACGCACAGTTCGAGTAGTCCCTGCCAGATACGAAGTGCATCAACTGACAACCATAACTCCAACGCCGATTCGGATTACAGTCGTCGCTGTTTCTCCAAGACAGCTGTTGATGAAGTGAGCTACTACAATCACCTGCTAACTCTGCAGCGCGAGAATATCCGACGACGCAGGTTGAATAATCAGAAACAGAAAAAGAATCGAAAAGTCAGCCAAAAAGTGCAAAAGAAGGACGATAAGCCTAATATGCTGAAGCAGGCCACAAAGCGATGTCGGAAGCTTCGCGCATTAAATGCGAAGCGGAAAAACGAGGTACAGCAACTGGAGCAGGATCTCGACACTATTCGGAAATCTGCACCGCATAAATTGCCCATAATAAGACTGAAACGTTGTAATCTCAAGAGCCATAAACGGTCACTCAGAGCTGAAGAAGCACCCAGTGTCCAAGAGCATATACTTTCTATGAATCCTGATCGAGAATTAAAGGAACAAAAAAAGGCGCAGAAGCCTAAGAGAAAGCGACACAAAAAAGTGCAAAAGGAGCAAGAAAACGAAAATGATTTGCGGGAACAAGAAATTATAATATCGCAAAGCCAAATGGTTGACGAAGATAAAGTGGAGGAACACCATGCTCCTGAAGCGCCAAGTGAGCAGCAACGAGAGCTCGATTTGGAGCATCAACAATTTTTGGAAGAGCAGCTGCTACAGGAGCAACATCAATTGGCGATGCACGAGGAAGAGCATCAGCAAATGGATGATGAACAAGAGTCACACGAAGTAGCTCCTCTGCTAGAGGATCAGCAACTGGCGGAGGGATTACATCTTCATGTTGAGAATGAAACGTTGGCAGAGAAAGAGCAACATCTGATAGAAAATGATGACCAGGAAGCGGAAGATCAGCAACGGGAAACGGATCAACAGCTGTCGAAAGATCAGCCGCAGGAGCACGATGAGAATCACTCACTCAGTCAAGAGCAGTTTGACGAGCAATGTACGCCCACACCGAACGGCAAAAGGCGCAAGCGAAGACGGCGATTCAAGGGACGTTGTTGGACGCACGTAAAGAATAAGAAAAAGAAGCAGTGGCTAATAGATTACCCATTGGAGTTTGAGACAGATCCTGCGCTAGATACCTCTCCCATTCAACCTGAGCCAGCTCCAGATGAACAACAAGTCGAGCCAGTTACCGAGCCAGTTGCTGAGCCAGTTGATGATCCAGTTGATGAGCCAGTTGCTGAGCCAGTTGCCGAGCCAGTTGCCAAGCCAGTTGCTGAGCTAGTTGCCGAGCCAGTTGGTGAGCCAATTGCCGAGCCGACACCAGAACCCGCCTACGATTTCGATCAGGACTTGGTGCCCGATGTGGGCAACGAATTGGAGATTGCTGCTCCCATTCGCGTCGCCGAGGACGAAGACAGCACTGCGATAATCTCGCCGTCCCACAACCTGGAACTGGTGACCAGCCACGTGCCTGTGTACTTGCTCAATGGAGAAAGTCGCGATGTCAGCACACCCCTGTCCACCAGCTCTTACAGTGCCGGTGGATCAGAGACATATGCGTCTTCAAAGGAATTAGTTTAGGAAGCCCCCACACAGACCAGTTGTAGTTCCAGTTGCCGATCCAATCCCATTGATCTTGGCCTGCAATAGTATTTGTATTATTTTTTTGGAAGAAACTTCTGTAAAACTGTTGAATCACTGTAATAATTAGGTTTATTGAAGTTAATTAGGAGTTGTTGAACGTTATGATTTTTAGCTTACATATATTTTGCAATACCCTTATCCCATTAAAATCCCCGGCATTATCCATGTCAATTTTAAAAAATAACACGAAATTATTAGTGTAAATTGTGCGTAAAATAATAATCTAAACAACATCTTTTTATCTGTCTGTTTTGGGGAGTGGTTGGTTTGTTTCATTTCTTTAGAAAATGGCGATTCACGTTATTCGTTTTGTACTCGTATTAAAAATGAAAATTAAATCAAAAGGCACAGCCTTAAACATCACAGAAAAATACCGATGAAATCAAAACGAATATATTTTCTGTGTACATTGATTGCGATCACGCCGAATAAAGTCTATGGAGAAGAAACCCAGTGAATGTAGGCAAACTATTTAAAAGTTGTCGAAAAGTATAGTATATATTTCACAGGTCCCAGTTATTTACTGAAACGACAGGAGCGAGTCTCGGTCGAGGGACCCCAACGGATCTACATAAAGAACACGCAGGTGACGAAGGTAAGGGAACTCTTCCGACGTCCGTTGGCTAGAGTTTCCGGTTCCACCTCGATAAAGCCAAAAGCGCCGAGTTCATTTTCCTCTGTGAAAATTCAAGAAACTCTCCAGAAGGTGGAAGTCCTAAACGTGAGGATCGGCCATGAGTTAAATAGACTGGAGCGCTTTCGCAATCATTTTCTCGAAGTCAAAGAAGCTATGAACCAAACTCCGTCTCTGGAGAAGGTGGAAGTAAGAAACCTGACTTGGAGCCAGAGCTTGAAGGCGAATCAAGCGAAAGAGAGTCCTCTGTCCGTCAATAGGAGTCCTGCATCCGGTTCTCAGCTGAATGTTAAGTGGGCCAAGTGCCGCACCATCGGAATCGCAGTCACGAATAAGTCTCCAAACGCCGATAAAAAAAGAGCCAGGGGAGGTTACTGTTGTAATTGCGATTATTGTACTCAAGGCATCCAATCTGTGTGCCAAAACCAGTATGGAACTACTCCCTGCTGCAACTGCTTGGGCAACTGCTCCGGCAACTGCGACATGGCGTATCATCAACACTTCTGTGCTTACGGTGATCTCAATGGAGGGACCCCATCACCCCATCAGGGTACACAATTTGGAATATCTTATATCATGTATCCGCGTCCAACTTGCGGAAGATTAGTGACCGATCTAAATACAGAGGTATTTTGCCGCCACTGGAGTCCGAGAATCGAACGTGCTGTAGCACCAAAGGGGCGAAAGGATTGTGGAACTCAAGTTAAATGCCAGGAGAAAAGAAATCGCTCTAGAAGTGGAAAGTACCTTAATAATAAAAAACTGGAATGTAATGTTAAGAGGGAGGCTACTTCACCAGTTCACAATAAATTTAGAAAACCTGAGAAAGCGATAAAAATTGAGCGGAAGAAAGAGCACGAGTCTACCAAGGATCATGGAAAAAAGAAATGCAAGCCGATAGACAGCCGTTTTTCGTCTTCGAAAGGAATCCCCTGTAAAGCTCTGCCATCCAATGTTTGCTCAGATGAACTTAAGGATGAAATCGATTCGCAAAGTTACCAAGAATATTTCAATCTGTATAATCAACAAAATTGCAAGCCTCCGGATCCGAATCCCACATACACAAGAATGGCGGGTAAGGAAGATACGAGATTACCAAAACTTGAGGATAATAGTTTTTCAGATAGGATTACGGACCATTTTACGGAGAACTCATATTCATTTGAAGGTGATACTGAACATGATTGCTTGCGCTGCAAAGAAAGAACTGCTCACTACCAATTGGACGACATTGGATCTGGCACTTCCATTCCAGATGGTGTTCCATATCGGTGTTGTGATGAAAAAGTTTCTTATACCAATGGTTATGGTTATGCTGAGGAAATGGGGTACATCAGTCCAGATGCAATCCTACGAGTTAAGTCCCATATCGATAGAAGCTTTCAAAGGAGCGGTGAAGCCACAAATGCAAATCGCACACATGCCCAGCAATCCAAATCCTTGATGTCGAAGGGCAATAATTATAAAGCAGTAAAGTGGGAGCACTCCGAGAAGCGTGTGCAGCCAGATGCGAAGTGTGGTGATAGGCGAATAGGAGCTTATCCATTTCAGCGATCAGTTACAGTCCAAAGCAGAGGACCCACCAGCTATACCTCGACACCTCCTCAGCATCCCTCAGCCATGCATGAAACTAAGGACACCCAGACGGAGTGTTCGTGTCGGGAGAGGCCTACGCAAACAGAGTGGCATATCGGTATGGATAAAGGCTGTCAAGTGTGCCGGGAACACCAGCAGTTTCGGGATCAGCTCAATCCTGCATCAGCAGCTTCATCTCATTCCAGAAAGTTTCCCTATAATTCAATGGCTACCATGGAAAGCGAAATTGCTAAAGCTGTGATGAAAAGCACGTATTTCGATAAAGAACATTGTATTCCTGCCAGATCCAAACACGAAACTTCAAGCAATAGTAGAAAAAGATCAGATTACGGTCATGTCCATGAAAAGGGACACTCCGTGGTGGTGGATTGCAGGGAAGGTAGTCCAAGAACACAAGGAGAAATCCAGCACATTACCTATAAGCAGCCTGTTCCGCAACAAGTCCAGACTCATCCATATAGTCCACGGACACCACCGCTATCTTATAGCCAACATAAAAGTTATAAAAAAGAGTACATTACCCAGACTCCTCCACAAGCTGGCGCAAGTTCCCGGAGCCACAGTCCATATAGAAATAGTTCTGTAGAAGATCTATCGTTGAGTTCTCATAAAAGTTCTAGGAAAGTTCTAGCAAATTCCCGGAGCAGCAGTCCGTATAGAAATAATCCAGCTGAAGATCTATCGTTAAGTGCTCAATCACAATGTTCTCAGTGTCAGAAAAACTCTGAATCCACGTATATTCAAAATATGCCCGGAAATATTGACTGTTTTCGAACTGATGACGATTCTTTCCAAATGGAAAGACAGCATTGCACCAATGACATACCCTCGAGATGTGTGGAGACTCCAACTGAATGTGTTTATTGTGAAGGAGACCATCCTGAACAGTCCTGTAAGCAGCATAGCCCAAGATCGTGTATGTCTTCCCCAAGACAACTTTCAGTTTTGGAGACAGTCTGTGAAAAGCGCACGCGAACAGTGACCTTCGAGGACGAGAACGGGGGCCTGACCCAGGAGGAGGATGTGAAGGAAAGTTGTCGCAGTCGCATCGATTGGGAGCGCGCCCTCAAATACCACACATCAGATCACGGCGATGAGACGGATTATACAGGAGCTAGCTCCACTTGCAGTAAGTAATTCGCTGAAGCTTTTCCATGGGTGCTAAATATTAGGATGTATACTACTACATATTATTGGTACTTTATACTTTAAAGTTTATTTCATTTCTCTTTAGGATCCAGCAGCTCTGCGGAGCAAACGTGCAATGAGTCCACCTGCGATGATGACTTCGCCAGCTGCGATGAGTCGCATCCGCAGACCAATCACATGCGAATACCTTCGTTTAATGGCTGTCCCTGCATGTACCAGACATACATGAATTTGGCCACCATGTGCCAGAACGAATGTGGTGGCTTCATTCAATGAGAGAGTCCTCGATCCGAGATGACCGTGCCCGTCGTTGCATTAAATTTTTATTTAGTTTTGACAATCTTATATTTTTACAATTTCGATAACCCAGCCAAACAATAAATTTGAGATAACAAATTAAATAAGAAGCGTATGCATAAATATACTTTTAATTAAAGAGTCTTCGATGGCACCCGGGGGCTGACCTCACGTGTCCTAGCCTGATTGTAACGATCATCGGCGAGATTTCGACGCAGATCGCTTACCTGCTGCTCAAACTTCTCAGCCAACACCTCGTGGCGCCTACAGCGGGCACGCTCCTCCTGCAACTGATCCTTTTGGGGAAATTTAATAATTATTATTTGAGTCATTAATTGGGGTTTTTAAAAAAAGGCTTTAGTAAAGCGGTAAACCTTCACTGCCGCAACTTACCAAAGTTTGTTGGAGCTGACGTTGCAGTCGGTCAATTTCAATTTTGGAGCTAATATCATCGTCTTCCTGACGCTGCTGATCATTGTGCAAGCGCCCGAGCATGAGATCAGTGGTTTCGGTGGTGACCTGATTAATGGCCAAGCTCTGCTGAAGCTCATCGCGCAGTTTTTCGCATTCTTTTCCAAGCTGTAGATAAAATTATTGATGTAATATTGAATAGCAAACCCATTAGAGCTACTTACAAGCGCAATTTAGTTTGTTAGATCTATATAGTTAGAGTATGGTTAGAAAGCGTGGTAGACTACAGCAGAGTGTTCTAACTAGGATACAGATACGGAAAGTGATCCGGACCGGAGCTGAAGCTCACCTTTTTGCGAATTTCATTCACATCATTCAGTTCCGCATTGAGTTTGCTTCTTTCCACATCGAGCTTATCACACAGCTCCTTGCGCGCCTCCAAATCCACCTTCTGGACACGGATGTCATCTCGGGCATTCGCAAGCTCCCTTTCCAGACAACGCACAGAGGCCCGGGCGGCGGTCAACTGCATTTCCATATCATGAAGTTCGCACTGGCGATGCTGCAGCTGTTCCTTCAGGCTGTGCACCTCGCACTCCAGCTCACAGATCTGTCGTCTGCGTAAAAACATATAATAATTGGTAATAAAATCTTATGTACATGCCAATTAATGCAATTAAGTACTTCTAAATTTTATTGCGTGCTAAAACTAATTTAAAGTGTTATCCGCTGTACTTAGTTCTTTTGATTAACAGCTCTTAGTTCTCAAGGTCCTATCGAATCTTAAATTATTTAATAAATAATGAAACTCACCTGAACTCAACCGCCTCGCACTCCAGACTTTGGTTGTTACCCTCCAGGGTAGCATGGCCCTGGGTTAGACAGTGGTACTGATCCAGCATATCATCGCGCTCCTTTTCCTTGAATTTAGAGGACACCTGTATACCGACTCGAGAGATTCGACTTATGAACTAATTATGGTAATCAACCAACCTTCTGGATGAGCAAATCCTCGGCCTTCTTCACCTCCTGTACGTACTTGTGCAGCTGCTGCTTCATGTTGGACACCTGAAGCTCGGAGTCCGTCAGCTTCTTTTGCAACGTCCTGGCCTCCACTTGGGCATCGCTCAATTTGTCCACCAGCCGGCTGTGGGGCAACAAGTTAGGTGTGTGTGTTCATTGGAAAATCATGGACAAAAAAACCCCCCTAATGATCGGAGGGAAAAAAAGGTTTGTCCCAGCGCGGAAGCAGTTCTATGATATCTTCACCTCGCTAATGACTTTTTTGCTCACCGATTCTCTGCTATTGCCTCATCGCGACTGGCTTTGAGTGCCACAATCTGCTGGCGCAGCGTTTTACTTTCCGTCGAGGTCTCCGTCAGTTCTGAGTCGCGCTGCCGGTTCCTGTTGGCCAGTTTTCTGTAATGGTGGGACAGAGGGAATCGTTGGAAATCAATTGGAATCAATGCTAAAGGCGTAGCGCAATCAATGCCACTGTCTGCCAGAACCTGACCCTCTTCCGATGGCCATAAAGAGGGGTTAACTGAATAGGTGCACTACCAAAAAAAAGGGGAAATTTTAGAAAGCAATAGATATAACTTTGGATACAAACAGCAGTACTTTTTTGTTTTCAAAAAGGTTATAGAACGATTTTTAGAAAGATTTGAAACATTGTTTAATATTCCAGCTGAACTCTAGATGACCTTTTGTAGTTTCATCCGACAGATTCAAATAATTATAGAACATAATGCTTTTGTACTTTAGTCAGCAAACATATGTAATTCAAATGAATAGATTTAATTGTTTACTAAATCTTTGCGATAAAAGTAGCAATGAATCATGCTCAGTGCACGAGTGGATAGGAGTATCTAGCATTAACTACCCATGCCAGGCACGTAGCCACACACATCCGCACTTGGCCAGAAGCTCAAGAACACACGGCAGTCAAAGTCGCCATCGAATCGCCACAGCCACAGCCGTATCCATCGCCGTCCGTCAGTCCGTCATTAAGGCTAAACAAAGTTCAAATACCCGTAACTGCCGCCGCTGACGCAGAGCTGAGATGGCTAAGATGGCTAAGAGAGAAACTGACATTTCGTTGTTACCTTTTTGGCCAAGGCGGTTAGCACGTTCACACACATCTATCTACTGGGCCTCACCTTTTGAAAGAGCGGATATGGGCAGCAAGAGCGGGCCATTCAAGAGCTGGCTCATGCCGTGAAAACATGGCCCAAACCATGGCTCGCTCAGACTTTTGTTACCTGCCCAAGCGAACGGACGCCGCGATCGCTTAGTTGCATCGGTTGGTCAGTTCAGTTCTGTCCTAGGGAACAACCAACCGTCTCAATCGAAAAAGTGCAGCGAATATCTGTGTTTTTGTTATTGTGCGTGATTGCTGAAACCAAATCAAAACAAATTGAGCCCTCTACCAACCAGTTTGCACATCGAGTTGCAAAAGGTGCGATCGCAAATGAGGGTTCCATTCCAGATAAGCCAGCATTAATACAATGTGGAAGAGGAAACCAAAAATATTTGCTCGAGTTAATTCTCAGTAGTCCATTGTTATCCCATATAAACAGCAGATTTTTACCTGATTTTGTGTGAAGTGTTGTTATTTTTTATCAAATAAAAACAGAACTAGTTTGGGAAACAATAAAGCAATGTATGTGTTAAATCAGTGAAACAACAGAACAGTTTATAACCAAACAATAATTATACTTCCACATGGACTTCTTCTTAAATCATTTTTTGTTGTTTAGCTATATAGTCTATAAGGATCAATTAACTGAACAATATTTGTAAATTAATTGAAAAAAGCAAGGTGGAGGGAGAGCCTAAAAAAAGTATGAAAATATATTTAACAATTTATGCAAGATTACAAAAAATTAACAAATGGACCCAACAATAGAAACCGAAAAAGCAGTGCAATAAAAGCCCCACAAAAAAGTTTATAAAAAGCCTACAAAGGCACCGAACAAATGTAAACTGCAATTTTGGGTCATAATTGATAAGGGTTTCACTTGCAATTATGAGCCCATTAATTTTCTTAATTAGGTTTATAACGCAACCCTTAATAAATCAAGTTAGTAAGCTAACAAGCAAGTTGCGTGATCTAATGATAGGTTTAACAAAAGATCCGGGAAAGCAAGAATTATAAACAATTCTTAAAAGTTAAGAAATCATCTTATAAACTTCCAGATAAACAGAAAATACACATAACAAACAAAATATTTTTTAAAATCCATTTAGTGTGTGACCAAAAGATAAAAGTATTCAAACAAATCCCAACGATATTTAATAATATCATAGGATAAATCATAAACACATGCAAAACGAACAAGGAAACCAGATCAGCGAATCCAAAAGGTGAAACACCTAGAGCGACTTAATTGATTTGTATAAAGGTGATCACATTAAATCCAGTTTCTGTGTGTTAACAACACAGCTTGCGAAAGATGCCAATTCGAGTGGAGTAAATGGGCCGGAGAATCCCAAGTTGGCCAGAATGAAAAGCTGACGTAGATGAAAAACCAGTTGCCAATGCAACCGCCGCCGGGTTAGCAGAGCGATCCAAAACGGGCCGCAAATCACGCAATCCGTACCGCCCAAGTGTGGCACCTTTCGTGTCCGGCGGCGGCGTTGTGGTGATCGCTTCGCTGGCTGTTTGTGGCTGCCACATGTTTCATCATCTTGCGGCCGGTTACATAAGATGGGCTAAGCGAGCCGTTGGAAAAGAGCAGAAGATTTCTGACCAGCGGTCGGCAGCTGAGGCGAAAAGAAGTCAAGATAAATGGGTATTTGGGTCATGGTTAACCGCGCGCGAACCGTTTACTGGTTTTCAGTGTTTTGGGTTTTTGGCCTTTTAGTTTTCATTTTTTTTTTTTTCCTTTCTTTTTGCGCTGCGGTCCGGCCAACATGATAATCAGTTGCCCCAAAGGGTTGGCTAATTCCAATTGGACCCGCTTTAAAACCCTACGCCGGTGCAGCGGTGAATTGATTTTTAAACAGCAGCGGACACAATGGAAAAGTCATCCATCATCCGGTTTAATGGTAGCTTCCACCCCCGATTTCTTGCAAAGAGCAGGGGGAAGGTCTTACTACAGCTCGAACTTAATTTAATTTAATGTCTTAAATTCAAGCTAAGTCAATAGTTAATTTTCAAGCAAACGAACCCTCAAAAATGCCGAAATCTATTCATTATACAAATCGATTATTAATGGTCCAACACAATAAAATATTATGCTTTTTTAACACCTTTGTATCAATACATTATAGATTTTTAAATTCTGATCTATAGTGTTTAGCATCTCGACCTAGAAAATGTATTTATTTCTTGTTTAGATGTGTAGATTGGTTTACTAATCAATATAATCCCTTTCGATTTTCAGATTCACCATGAGGCGTCGCAAAGTGCTCATCTGCTGGGCTGCTCTGCAGGCGGGCAGCTCCATTCTCACCTGCCTGCTTCTCCTACTGACCACCGGCCAGAATCCGCAGCAGGTGGCGGCCGGAATAGTGCCGCCTCCGTGGAGTGATCCCGCACAGAATCCGTGCGCCAGCATGTCCGGTGGCTGGCAGTTGCTGTACTGGGCACCTCTGAAGAAGTGCTTCAAGATCTTCACCCTCGGCTATCCATGTCCGGCAACCATGGAGCTCAGTCCCACCGCAGTCAGTGCCAAGCGGAAGGATGCACCTGCAGCCGAGTGCCGCTGCCCTCCGGGAACTGCACTTAGTCCGCTTCACGAGAATGTGTGCTACAAGCTATACGAACGGGGACCCTGCCAACCCGAGGAGTACTTCCAACCCGTGCCGGATCAGGTCAGGAGGTGAGTTGAGTTCGGTTCTTAGCTCAAGCTATTTGAATTAAGCAACTGGCATGTTCGCATTTTCACTTCCTAAAGGTTACACGTTCTCTAGTCGTATAAAACTTTTGATTTCGATTGCAAAACTCGAGTTTCAACATTAATCATGAGTTTAGAGAAAGTTCTGGTGCACTTAAGCAATAGCGGAAGCATTCTACTTTGATATCTCGTTTTTATGCGTAACGAAAGTTCATTACTGCTTCTCGAGAATATAGTTTTACTTTTACGACACAACCTGTCGTTTTTAAAACCTAAAATATTTACTTTTCATTACATTTGCTTTACATAATGATACACAATACTAAAAAGATTGATGGCTAATTATCCGAAAACTTCACTGAACATAATTTGTAAAGGAACGACATCTTTCTGGCTATACTGATTTATCACCATCATGGTTTATTTTGATCTTATTCCTATTCTTGCTAAATTAAAATCATATAAATGATGAGCATAATGGTCACGTAGAGAAACAACTTAGAAAGAAGTAGTGCGTTCTGACCATCCCCTATGTCGTGATCAGGAGCAGGATTGAGTGGCTCGTCAATATTCAGATTAAATGATAGGGACCCATAGGGAAAGAATAAACAAAAAATCAAATACAAAAATAGTCCACATTCCACATCATTTTTGTAATCCGACCAAACGCCAGTTGGACGCGGCGGAGTTTTATTCCGCGGATCCTCCGGCCTTTTATCATTTCGTCCGTACACCGGTATTACTTTGCTCCTATCCACGCCCGACTTGCACACGGGACACACTGTGTGATCGGGTTGCGTCAATATCCACTGGTGCAGACATGACCAGCAAAACAAATGACCACACATGCTGACCACGGCATTCTGGGCGGTGTCTAGACATATGTTACACTCGTAGAACGATTCATCTTTGGTGTCCATATCGAAAGTAATTTCAGCCGACATTGTTTCCGATGTGTGTGTTGCTAGCGCAGGTAATTTTGTTCAAGTCTAACCGTCTTCTCAAAATAAAATGAAGTAATCTCAACAGTTCATGTGATATCAACAATAATCTATCAGACTTTCCATATTTTGAAAACTCTTTCGCTCCAATGGGTTCATATTCATATAGGATGATGTGCGTCGTATACACCAATTAAAAGTTAACTAAACTATATCCAAATCCTTTCCAGAACCGCAACCGGCAACCGTTGGGGTACGTGCAAGCGACCGCTGCATTGCCCGGAGGACATGCTCTACTGGCCGAGGGACAACAAGTGCTATGCGAGGCATGGAAAGGGTCCATGCAGCCGCGGAAAACTTCTCGTTCGCAACGAGGAGGGACTGGCCGAGTGCCGCTGCGAGGATGTTGGCGAGTTGGCCTCGTTCTACTATCCGGCGGAGGAGTCTTGCTATGAACACTACACCAAAGGACCCTGCTCGACGCCGGGTCACATCTTCTTGCCCGGCGGGCGATGCGACTGCCAGCGGCACTTGCCGCACTATCATGCTCCGCATCAAATGTGCTATGAGCTGGGTAGGATTGGGTTAAATATAACCCGTTAATTTGCAATTACCGCCTTGGAAATGCTGTTCCATCTCACCATAATTTTCTCCTATATCGTATTAAATGTTCTTCAATTTTTCAGACACCCCTGGTCCCTGCCCACCTGGTCACATCTTCCGCATACCCGACGAGGTCCAGGAGACAACGGGCACCACCCTGCAGCTTTTGCCGCGTGCCCAGTGCCAGTGCAAGGAGGGCTATGTGCCCTGGAGCGATGGCATCTGCTATCGCCTGTACACAAGGGGTCCCTGTGGGCCCAATGAGTTCCTGGTCAACGGAACCAGCTGTGTGCGCAACTTCTGTGGCAAGAATCGCCTGTACTTCCCAGCGGAAGATTCTTGCTACAGGATTGGATCTCAAGGCCCATGTGCCCTACATCAGGTGGTGATCTTCGACTTCACCGCCAGGCCATCCATCGATGGCATCTCCTACAATGGAATGTGCGGTTGTTCCGGTGTCCTCACTAATCTGGATCAGCAGTGCACGGGAGATGGTGCGGATAAGGAACAGAATATATGCGAGTCCACGCCCGGAATGGTGGAGATCAATGGGCAGTGCCACAAGCTGTATAGCCGAGGACCCTGCGGCGCGGGTCAGTGGTTAGAGCCACTGAAATCCCAAGCCACGAATGGCACCTCGATTTTGGTCCACGCCAGTCGAGCAAAGTGCGTCTGCCGGCCGGGTTACACGCCCTCGGAGTCGGATCAACGCGGCATGAGCAACTGCAGCGCTCCGAGTGTCAGCCTGGCGAGGTATTTAACCAACGAGCGACTCAACTCGAAGTTTCTCAATGATCTGCACCTTGGTGGGACCACCTAAAATCCCCAATCTTCAAGCTATTTTCTGTCTGGTTGTGATGACTTCTACTCTTCCACCGCATGCCCACCTAATTTTCCCCATTACACCCCTATTACCCTGTGTTTTTGTGTTGCATGCTCAGTGTTTATGGATCGATTCGATCACTTGTTATTCAATTAACCATTTTGTTCTCTTTTAGGTGGTTTTTAGAAATATTCGGTTAACGTGTTCGATAGGAAGAGACAGTGCCATTAATGTATTACATCGACTAATGTACGAGTTGTATTTAAGGAAAATCCCGATAAGGAAAATAAAACAATTTGAAAGACTAACAATATAGTGTCTAGAAAAAATAACATATTTTTAATATTAGCAGGAAAATGAAGTCAATTATTCTGCAACTCTTTGGTATCTGGTTCTAAAGCACAAACGAAAAAATTATCACACTCACCGCAATTGATCCTCCAGGTCCTTCACATTCTGCTCTAGGGCATTCCGCTTTTCTTTGCAATCCTTTAGCTCATACTCCAGTTTGTATGCCCGCTCAGTTTTGGTATCCAATTGATGCTAGTAAAGCAGAACAAATAGTGTTAATATGTCTAGCAAATAGAATGAGTTGGAGTTACCAGAAGCGTATCCTTCTCGTGTTCTAGCGATATGTAAGTCTGCCGCAGAGCTCCTATGTCCATGCGGAGTTGGATTACCTCGCTGCGATTGGATTCCCGGCTCGAGTCCAAGGTGCTTGCCCGCACATCAGCCGACTGTCGTTGACGCTCGGCAACCAAAAGTTTACTCTGATAATCCGCTATGATTCGCTCGTTTTGATCGTTTAGCATGCTGCCAATAAATAAATAACAAATTAATAAAAGATAGAAATAAATGATAGCCTATCTGTAAGCAATTCCATTGTTACTAACGTTATTTGACCATTTTCGGCCTTTAGTTGGTCAATTTCGGTTTGCATGGAGGCCACACGCTGCCTCATCTGCACCAAGTCCTCCTTAAGCAGCGCCAGATTCGTTTCAGATGGCAGACGAGCCGAGTTAAGTTCCCGATTATCGCGTTCCATTTGCCGCAGGCGGTCGTTGAGCTCTTCGTTTCGCAGGCGCAGCGCCTTTAGCTCATCGGCATGAAGTTGAACTGTGCTCAGTTGCTTCTCCCTCAGGGTATCCCGCTCGCAACGAACCCTTTCAAGCTCGGACCTGGCGCAATCTCGCTCCCGCTCCACCCTTGCAATGGCCGCCTGGACGCAGTCACTCCTATTGCTAGTTACGGTGGAGGTAATAGATGAAGCTGTGGGGGGCGGCATTGTCTCATACTGCACACTTTTTGTTGGGGAAAACTGCTGCTTTCCTCCATGAAACAGTTCAGATCGCATGGCCTTTAACTCCTCGTCCTTTGATGTAATTTGGGCATGCAAGAAGGCGATCTCCGACTCGGAACCGGACTTGCTCATCAAACGCAGGTATTCCTTCTGGAAGAAGTCCCGCTCTGATGACAGGCGTATTTTCTCTTCATCCAGGGTGACGTTGGAATGTTTATTCTGATCCTTGAGCTCCTTCTGCAGCTCTATTATCTTTGCTTGCATTTTTTGAATTTTCTTCTTATGCTTTTCATTTGTGGCCTGTAGTTCCTCTTCACGACGAGTCAAAAGATTTAGGCGTTCATTAAGATTATGCTTGTCACTTTGGTTGGAAGCAAAGCCACCGGCCAGTCGGTGATCCTTTCCCTTCTTCTTAAGCTCCAACTGCAGTTGCCTAAGTTCCAATTCCTTGGCATCGATCTCCGCATTGGCCTGCTGTTCCACTTGCAAAGCAGCTTCCTTGAGCTCCTCCAGCTGCGTTTGGAGCTTCATTTTGTCCTCCTCGGAGCTTAGAGCCCGCTGCATGGCATCGTGCATCTTGTCCTGGAATTCTCGAACTTGCATCATTAAATCGCTCTTCTCGCGTTGCAACAGATCGATGTCCTGGGAGAGGGCGCCCACGTCCTTGTAACAGCAATCCTTGGCCAAAGCCCCCAGAGGACGTCCTCCTGCTAGCATGTCGTTTAAGCGGCGAATCTCTCGATTTCTGGCCTCCACTTTGCGCTTGAAGAACTCCAGTTGTTCTCCGGCTGCCGTAAGTTCGTTTTGCATCGTGTCTAGCTCCTCCTGGCCACTGGTTTGCGTGACTGTCACACCGTCTTTGGTCGTTGTGGTGGTCTTCTGGAATACCCCAGCATTGCATTTTGTGCATTTAAGAGCACTGCTGCTGGTGCCCAGTGTAGTTGGCAGCACAATGCCCGAACGCACTGTGGTTATAAATGGTTTTTTGGCTGGAAAGCAGATCATTTTAATAAAACGAATGTGAATCAAATAGAGAGGTTCAATTCTACTTAAATATCTTTCTTAGACCTACTCAGACGTCCAATGCCAGCTGTCGGCTTTTTGTGCGTGACCGATGAAACCATTTGCTTGGTGAGCAAAGCGTCCAGTTGGCTTTGTAGCCCATCGTTGTGGCTCTGCAAGTGCTGCTTATCCAACTCCAGATTTCGGATCTTTCGCTCGGACTCTGGAAGTGTTTAAGGCACTGATGTAGTTGAAAATCAAACTAAAATCGATTAGAACATACCACACAGGCGCAGCTCGTAGTCCTCCCTGTCCCTCAAGAACTGGAGATGCAGTTCATTGCACTCGGCCAGCAGGCGAGAGTTGTCACACTTGTATGGTTCGACACCCAGCTCCCAACAGGTCTTTTCCTGCCGAAAGGAAAACCACAACAGAAGGTTTGCTTAGCAACCAATCGAAAACCACAACATATAAGAAAGAGCACAACATATAAAAAAGAGCGTAGGCTTAAGAAACTAACGTGTTAATATCATTGCAGGTATTTCACGTTCATTTTTAGGGATTTAAATTAATTGTATAATCGGGCATATATAGAATGAGAATACTGAAAAGAAACATCAACTATGGGTTTCTCATGGGATCCTTACAATTATAATCATATTTATGTGACAGCTATTTCTAGATTGACAAACTCTTTTTAATCGTAACAGCACCAACCTCAATCTCTTCAGTAAGAAATTTTAATAATATTATAGTTACACATATATGATCGAGATAACCCGAATGTCTTATACTCCCATTTGGTATACACACCTCCAGCAGCTCGGCCACCTTTTTCTTCGTATCCCTCAAACATTCTGTGGTCTTGATTAGGTCCCCGAAAACAGCCTGCAATGTAAAAGGTACAGGATTATGCCAAAAATTAAATATTCCAGGGTATGAATGTTACCTGAACCAGTGGAATGGCCAAAACGGGCAGCGTCTGTGTGAAACCCATGATGTCCAGTTTGCAGCGAAGGTCTTTAAAGTCGCCATCGTTGATATTCATGGAAAAACACTAATAACAGCAAAAAAAATCACAAGTTTTCTCCTAAGTGCCCTAAATTTCAGAAAATGCGCAATGAAAACAATGCTATTCAATCAAATCAAAACAAAACCGGACTTCAACCGATATTTACTTAAACATATCGGTTATCGAATGTGACCATCACACCTCAGCAGAGAAAGCAATCGAAAACTGGTTTTAGTATTTTATTACCGTATGAAAAATACCGCCGATTTCCCAGAAAAAACGTTATATTCAAAATAAAATGTAAAAGCTGAAAATCAATTATATATAAAAGCCTTTTAAGATTGTACCAGACTTAGCTAAATAATTGACCTCGTTCAAATCAGAATGGTTCCATATTGGTGTTTATTAAAAAACTAAACTGTGGATCTACGATTAGTCAACAACAAAACAGTAAAAGTTCTTATACATAAAAGGCGCTTCATTATCTGATATAAAATTACGTTCTGGCTTTTCCGAGGAAAACGGATTTACAGTTGGTGGCATTACGACATTGAAATGCCGATTCGATTGGTTGATAAATTGAATCATATCCAACGGGGCCTCGTATTTTGTATAGGAAGTAACTACGATGGGGCAGTTGAGATTAAGTGCGGCTTGAATGGTATCTGGCCAAGTATCCTCCAGAGCGAAACCAGTTGATCGGTACAGACCGCAGTTAAAGAAGCAAACTATGAATTTATGTATAATAATTATTATTAGTTTCGGTTAAATGACTATAAACTTACTCAAATTCGGCTGAAGAAAGTGCGCCTCTTTGCAGTAATCGTGATATAAACTATTCTCAAAAAGATAGTTAACCGTTCTCTGGGCTTTTCTGCAGAAACGGCAGCATCTAAATAGATTGATAATCTTTAGAAAAATGTTTAAACCATTAAAAGCTGTGTCTCACTTGATTTTCTTTAGCTGTTCAAAGGATATATTGTTAGGATTAAGTTCAGGTCCAACAAAGACCACATTCAGAGTTTTCACCGCTGGCGTTATGTGGAGCAGGAAGAGTTCCCATTTCTGCAGCATATCCGCCTCGAATTCGATCTCGGCTCCAATTAAGTGAAGAGTCATCTCCTCGCAGTTTCTGAGGCGCTCGCAAAGTTTCAGGGCAAACCAGGCAGTTAATGGGCCAGTGGACACCTGGGTAAGTGCTGCGTACTCACACTCGTTGGTAACATCTTTAATAAGTATATTAATGCATTATAAAAAATTCCTAGAATACTTTGTGTTTACTTACTAAAGCTTAGCTTCTTCATCACCTGCTTGGTGTTGGAGCAAGCCATGGGCAGCTCTCTAAGAATCTTTCTGGGCAGAGATGGCTCCATGCGGCCGAACTTTTCCTGAAACATGATGAAGGCCTTGAAAATCTGGTAGGCTCCACACCACTTGGCGTGCTCCTTGCCTCGGTGCTCCGGCTTATCCCTGCAGAAAGCCAACTCGCCACATCCTCCGCACATGGATAGACGTTTAAAGCGATGCTCCCGGCACTTTGAGTCGGCACAGATCAGAGGGAATAGGAGCAACTCCCTCTCCGTTGCGCTGAGCTGACGATTCATCTCCTTCTCCACCTGGCGAATGCACACGATCCGGTAGGAACGGAACTGTTCGTCACTGAAGTCGCCGCACTTGTAGAACATCTCGTGACCTGCATCCGCCACACCAAAAATTGGCAATTAGTGTGATTTATGAATTTGTGAATCGCGGAAAGACACCCACCATTGCGGTCCACCGTCTGGCGCAGGGCGTAGCATAGCTGGCGGTGCTCCTGGTCTTCTTTCATGTGCCCACTGCTGCAGTAGTAGCTCAGTCCACAGCGGGAGCAGGGTATCCGATTCTGGGCGCACAGATCTGATTTGCAGAACTGATGAGCGAGTATAATAAAAGGCTTAGTAAAATAAAAATGCAACACTAATCCTATAAAATCAAATTGTATAAAAATCTTATTAATGTGACCTTTAAATTTGTATATAAAAACAAGAAAGTAAGCTGTAGCCGACTTCATCGACTATCAGATACCTGTTACTCATCTAGCTTGAATGCCACCAGTAATGGGCATATCGATAAAAATGATCAAGAAACCATTTTACCTGTTACATACTTTTCAACGAATCTATTACGCCCTTTTCCTCTAGGAGTGTAGGGTATACAATTGCACAAGTTTTAACCTATAATCCCTTCAGCAATTAAGCCCAGTTTGTAAAGACTACTACCTACATTGCACAGGGAGGCCATAAAGTATTGCCTTGGCTTATAGATGTACTCCACATACTCCTCCACTTCCTCATCGGATGACTCGACATCGCTGGGCGGCGCTTGGCTGAAAAGCTTTCCAAGATTGCTGAATAAAGCGGCTGCTGGGGATTCACCAGATCCTATTAAGCATATTTTAGTTATCTTGAATTGTAAATACTTCTTAATAATAATCAAATCACGAACCCTTTGGCAATTTGCTGCCCAAGCACTTGAGCAGATCATTTATTTCCTCTTCTTTGGAAATTCCAGATGCCTTGGCTTCTGTTTTGACTTTTGGAGTCACCGAAGCACTCGAAATCTTTGGTTTCTTCTCTTCACTTTTGATTTCCTTTGGTTGGGTAACTATTTTGACCGGATCAGTTGATGCCTTATTTTCACTGGATGGCACAGCACTATTTTTGGCCAATAATTTCCTACGTAACAGTTGCTGTATCAGCCGAATTGTATCGTTCTCTTGCGGATTTTCCACTTGACCAATTTGTGATAAAGATTCAAGCAGAGGGTTTCCACTTGTAAGTAAGGGATTTTCCACCGGAGATTTACTTTCTATAGAAGTTGCCGCTTTTGAGCCATTACTTTCGAGTGGAGCACTTTTATCTGGAGATTCCCCCTGATCCTGCTGCACCTGGTTGATCTTGTTGCGCTGGCGATTCCGAATCCTTGGCTTCTTTTTGTGGACCCCCGACTGGTTCATGTTAGCTGCGTCTATCTTATTTCGAGTGCAAAATTACCCAGAGCACGTTGCTCAATTGAACGAACAATGAAGAATGCGCATTGTTCTTGGTCGGGAGTCTTGCGGTCCGCCTCGATTCAATTGGCCGCTAGCCATCGCTTCTCATCGCGGCCGCAAGCCCAAATGTATGCCCTGTCTATTTTTGTTGGGCACGGGCCTGACGATGTCTGACAACGCCAGCCGGTATCTGAATCAGCATCCCGCATCCAAATCTCAATCCGCATGGGCTAGCGTCCATTATTATTCTCGAGTACCAGCGTTTGATTAATTCTCTGCCTATCTCAACTAATTGCGTCAACAAGCAGAAAATTACACTGAAGTCCACTCTGTGGTGCTCTTTAAAAATATAGTTCTAAGCAGATAAGTGATTGATTATACATAATCCCTTAATATTTTTGTAACAATTTTCAAAAACAGGCATTATTGCCTAGGGACTTCAGATCAGTTGCCAAAAAGTTAATGGCACCGCGTATTGATGGAATTGTCGTAAAAATAGAAGGAATTATTTTCAAAACATATTTGACACTTTTCGAGGTGACAAAAAGCTTTAAGTTATTTTTAAAACAATTGTCTTTGGAGTATTCCAATAGTTTATGTATGAACAAATTCATAACAATAGGTATGAATATCTTAAAAAGCCATTTTCCCACAAAATTCGGAGACAAATTGGCTTTGTTATGATCTCATAAGAGATTTAAATTAATCAAGACTAGCAGATTTCAATTTCAATTTCGAAATTTCGCGCCTAATTTGAAAAGAGAAAGCACACACACTTATTTTCCACGCACTATTTCCAATACCGTTCTTGCTGCCCGCTAAATTCAAAATAAAACACAAACATTTGAAATTGTTTCATTATTTATCCAAAAAATATATAGGAATAAAACATTTCACTTCTTTTCTTTCAATATTGTTTAAATCAAAGCAATATACCCTAACTATTCAAAATATAAGCTGAATACGATAGTTTATTCGTAATTTCAGGAGATTAAAAACTATTTAAATTTTTGATTAAACAAGGTGTCGATTTTAAGGTAGAATTAAAAATAATTGACTGATCGTAGGAATATCAAGTAACCTATAGAGATAAGTAAAATTTATACAACTTTTAAAATCTTTTTAATCATATGAAAAAATTAAGATTTCCATATAAATTAAAAATGTACGAAAACTGAAAGTAAAAATCGTACTTTACTTAAGCTAAATAGGACAAATTATAAGGGTGTTCTTAACGCCTTTTCCATAAAACGTCACCATTTTCGAATCGACAATACCCCATTTTACCCACCCATGTATACTTAAGTTATCCCACTTTTTTTTGGGGTTTTGAGATAACAAAAGCACGTCTAATAAGCGGATCTTAAACACTTTAGAATGTAAGATACCGTTTTCCAGTTTAGTTATAGCCATTGATAAGTTCTATTCCTCCGCAGGCACCTTCGCCGTCGGAAGTGCTTATGGTACCATTGGTAAGATAAACGCCTTCGTCGGAAGTGCTGCTACCAGTTGATATTCCATTTGTGGGTGTGATGGGAATTTTCAGGGATCTCAGCGATTTTGTTGCTCCGGCCAAACCCACAACACTGTCCTCCTCATCCGAGGATGCGTCGGATAGCTGGCGGGGCGACAGGCGGCAACCGCGTTGAATATATTGGTTCAATCGATCCACTGAGGCCAGGATCAGGCCGAGGAAAGGAGGCGACGGCTTCAGGGGCCGCGACAAGTACTCTGGATGATATTGGGTGGCAACAAAGTAGGGATGACCGCTGAGCTCAATGATTTCCATCCTAGTTTTGTCCTCGTCGGTGCCCACAAATCGCATGCCTTGCTCTTCCAGCCGGGGCACGTATTTGGGATTAACCTCGTAACGATGCCGATGACGCTCCTCCACGCTTTTCGGATTGCCATACAATTGGCGAATGACACTAGGACCGTCAGCGAAAACAGTTGTTCGCTTGCCCAAGCGCATAGTGCCGCCCAATTGACCCGTGTGATGCTCAGGCATGTCGATGACCAAGGCATTAGTTGTGTTCGGATCGATTTCTGTGGTGTTTGCATCCTTGAGACCAAGTTTACTTCGTGCGAATTCAATGACCGCCGCTTGCAGACCCAAGCAGATGCCAAGCCATGGCTTTCGATTCTCTCGCGCCCATTGGCACGCACGAATTTTGCCCTCCATTCCACGGGAACCGAATCCACCGGGCACCAGGATGCCATCGCTTTCGCATAGCTTCTGCCACTCCTTGTGGTACTTGCTCGGCTCCGACTGCAAAGTTTCCTCCTCAAGCAGGCACGACTCGATAAAGACCAGTTCCAGTTTGCGATTCACAGCCAGGGCGGCATGTTGCAGGGCTTTAACCACGGAGGCGTACGAATCCGTGAACTTGGTGTACTTTCCCACAACGGCGATGCAAACTTCACGGCGAACGGTCTCCGTGCGACGCGCCAAATCACGCCATTGCTGCAAGCATCTAAAAATAACAAAGAATTTGTGATTAACATACTTACAGAATTTAAATAAAGACCCTAACTTACTTGGTCCTCTTGCTCATGTCGATATTAAGCTGTAGGCGCTCATTTAGGTATTCAATAACTCCATTCTGCTCCATCAGCAGCGGAACATGATAAATGGAGTTCAAATCGTGGATGCATATCACCTGATCCGGGCCCACATGACAGAAGTTGCTGATCTTCTCCTTGACCTCCAGTCCAATGGGTTTCTCCGATCGACAGACAATCAAATCGGGACTCAGGCCGCATCCTCTCAGTTCTCTGACCGAACTTTGAGTGGGCTTGGTCTTGGGTTCTCCGGTAGCCTTGGGCAACGGAACCAGCGACACATGGGCCAAACAGAAGTTCTCTCTCTTTACGCGGAACTGAAACTGACGGAAGGCCTCTACGAAAGGCATGCCCTCGATGTCACCAATCGTTCCTCCCAATTCCACAATGCACACCTGTGGCTTTGAAGATCCCTGAACGGGTGTCTGCGCCACGCGCTCCACCCATTCCTGAATGGCATCAGTGATGTGAGGGACAACTGCAAGGTACAGAATGTAAAATCAAATAAAGGATAATAATGGGATTTGACCTAGTTTGCTCACTCACCTTGAACAGTTTTGCCCAAGTACTCTCCAGTGCGCTCCTTCTCAATGACCAACTTGTAAATTTTTCCGGTGGTTATGTTGTTGTCCCGATGCAGGGTAACATCCAAAAACCGTTCATAGTTTCCCAGATCCAGATCCACCTCGGCGCCATCGTCCAATACGTAAACCTCGCCTTCGAAAAAAAATTATAACAATTAATTTGTGGTTTTAGTAAAATGTGGACCACCCTTATTTGTGAAAATGAAAAGAACTGAAAATCATTTAAATGTTACATTTTTATTTCCAGGGTATTTGTGCTTAGGCGTAAATGGCGCACTCCCAGCTTTCCTTGGAGTGGCGCTCAACTAGAAATCAATCAAATAGCATGGCATGGACACGAACTAAGTATAATGCTTACGATCTAGGCTAGTGGGCGTATGTACAGTCTTGAGCTTAATCTAGGCGTTCTGAGCTGTTCCACTACTTGGACTCCTCCAGATCCTCTTTGTAGAGTTCCTTGAAGATGAGCTTTTGTATCTTGGTGCGTATGCGCAGCTTTTGGGCTGCGGTCAGCTGCTTCATGTACGGATGCAGGCTGAGCAAGTAGTGGTAGTCATCGTCCTCTGGTACGAGCGG
The DNA here is from genome assembly GCF_004382195.2 of Drosophila sechellia. Classification (NCBI taxonomy): domain Eukaryota; kingdom Metazoa; phylum Arthropoda; class Insecta; order Diptera; family Drosophilidae; genus Drosophila; species Drosophila sechellia. Next base: position 14,739,841 of record NC_045951.1, on the reverse strand, counting down.
AGTGTCCATTGTCGAGGAACCATTAAAGTTGCTATCCTCGGAGAGACGCGGCCGCTTCAGCTTAAGGGTGGGTATCAGTCCATTGGCATAGGAGTGTTGAGTGAAGCTCAGGTGATCGCCGTTTCCTCCTACAGCAGAGGTGGCTCCGAAATCCTCATTTCGGTCTTTGGCCGCAAGGTGTGCTGCTGCCAGAGTGGCCAGCGGATGGTGTGCTTTGTTGTATAGTGGCGGTGGCGACACAGATCTCTTGCCGCCCATTGGCGCTCCGTTTGAGGATACAGATGACGCGGATGTGGTCGTTGCCGGCGCCAGAACAGCTGCTGAGCCAGGTTGTTGTACTTGTGCGGATGTGGTGGTCACCATTGGCGGTGGAGAACAGTGTGCGGATGGTGGTTCCACCAGCACTTGTAGTGAGGGTGCCACTGGAGATGTCTGTTGCTGTGGCGGAGGTGGCTTTCTGCTCAAGTCCTCCGCCTCCTTTTCTAGCTCCATCAACTGAGCGCGCAATAATCCTGCCTTGATTAAAGCGTGCTGATGTGCCTCTTCTTGTGCCCTCAAAGCTCCGGTGGCAAGTGGTGTGGTGCTAACTTGATTCATTTGATGCGCAGCCGGAGGCGTGGGCATCGTTTCCTCCATGGTGGCTTCGCTAGCCTCTCCGTCTGCCTCCATTTCCTCCTCGTCGTAATCCTCGTCGCTGTCCTGCAGACGACGTATTAGACCGTTTGTTAAATCCGGCTCCACCACTGTCTTTTCACAGTCCTCGCTTTGCTGGTTAAAGTAAAATGACTGATCCTGTTCGTTCTTTGGCAAACGATGACGCATGTGGTCAGCTAAAGAAAGTAATTCCCATTTGTTAAAGTAAATAATTACATGACTTGAACTCACTTAGAAACAACAATGCATAATAGTGCAGCCATTTGGACTCAAAGGTGGCCGGATCCACCATAAAATCACCGTTATCTGCCCGCGGTATCCTTTTGTACTCCACACGGAAATTGTCTCGAAGTCCCTTCCACTTGGCCTTGAGAACGATCTCTGGGAGAGAGAGTGGGATAACGATAGAAATCGCTTTGTTCGCGCTTGGAGTACTTGTCAGTGTTGCCAACTTGGCTTTTTATTCGCCAAATCTGATTAGAACGGGAAACTATTTAATTTAGCTTCTTATTTTAAATTGAAGAGGTTACTAACTTTTTAATTTTATTTAAAATGTATTGCTTTAAATGCTTTTAAAGTTTTTAGAGAACACAGACACACAGAATTTTTCTTGGTAGTTATCTCATGTAAAGTAAGTTTATTTTGCACATGTTTTTAACGGTTGGACAAAAACAAAACCTAATACTGTTTCGCCTCAAAAATTTAATTTCATTCATATTTAAACTAATAAAATTTGGCTACTTTTAATTTAAACGGATTTTAATCGAATTTTGGTTGGCAACACTGTTCTGGGAACTCCTTTCATAAACATGCTCCACTTACTTGGCAGCTTGTGCGCTCCGCTCAGCTCGTCCCACATCTGCTCGAGGAAGGCCTTGTTGCAATGGAAGTTGCGGTTCCAGATGGCCGGGCGCTCCTCGATGTCGTGAATAAACTGCTCCACATTGAGCACGATGGTGGACTTTTTTGGCGCCATCTTAGCGCGCTCAAAGCGATTGAGTGAGTTGTATATATTTTATTTTGCACTTTTGTCTCTATTTCGCGGGCAAACTTTTTTTTAATTGGCAACTCCTGCTGGCTCACTTGTCCGCTCAGCTAACGGTGAATTGCAATTGCATGCTCCAACGGCACACATGCACACCACTATACGAACTCACTGAGAGAAATGAAGAGCTTTAATCGGCTTCTTGACCACTCACTAAAACCATCTCGCTCCCACCCACGAGTTAGTTGCGATCCCCGACCATCAATGAGCAGCCAGTGCTCTCCAAACTGTTAACACAATAACTTCATTAAGATTCCTTCCTTGGGCTTAGGCCCAAAATCGAGCTGGGCGACAGGAAATGCCGCGCTGCTCGCTCTGCTCCCCATGGTCCATCTTCTCCCTCCCTCGCATTCTGCTCCCCAGCCATAAGCAAATGAAGAAGAGGACGCGGCAGGAAAGAAGCAGCGAAATCAAATTATAAACACGCCAGGGCGGGCGAGAGGGCGCGGGGCAGACAGGAACAGACGGCGATGAGCGACGACCGAGAGACCAACCAGCCAACGGTTACTCCACGAGCCTGCCTGACAGCCCCTCTGCCCCGCTGCATCCCGCCCCAACTTCCAATACGCTGCCGGTTCCGCTGACTCTGTCTCTCCCTGCTCCCAACCCTCCCGCACTGCACTGGATACACTTGGAAAAACAGGTGAATAGTTTTAGTATTCCATTTCAAAAATCTTGAGGATTGCAAGGAGTGCATACATTTCAAAATTACATTATAACTTAAGAATAACATAAGAATCAATCATTTATATGTAGCACTTGGCATCATATGAAAAAAAAAAATGGTAAAATCTACAATTTTTGTAAATATTACTGATAAGAAAGTTTAGGTGTTTACTCCTTCCCACAACTAATTACCAATACAGTACACCCCTTCCCATCCCACATTTTCTTCGAGTGCATTGTATGGCCCCAGTGCATCGGTGTGGATGTGGACATGTGGTGATTGTGTGTGTGTGAGTCAGGCGCAGGCGGCGGCATTCAGTCAGTCATGCAAAAATGTTTGCCGTGCACAGAGTGCGAAATACTAAAAACGGCAGCGTGCGGAGTGTGGAGACTTCGGAGTGTGCGAAGGGGAGGGGGGACAGGGGGCGCAAGGGGAGCGGATGCGAAGGCACAGGCCGCAAAGCACACACATTCACAGGCATATACATACATATGTATGCATGTATATTCCAGCGAGCAAAAGCAATTTCTGGCGGCAGCTACAGCTTTGCTGCAGGCACAGCACGGCAGAGCAGAGCAGAGCAGACAAGAGACCGACCAGAAGACCAAGCCAAGCCAAGCCAGACAAATAATGCGTCACGTTGCGCAGTCGTTAAATTTTCGTTTTCGTCGTTGCCGTTGCTGTTTTTATGGGCAAAAACTGCCGGCGACAGTGTGTTTCACTGCTGCTTTTGTTGTTGTTGTTGTTGTTGTTGTTAGGCGAGGGCAGGGTGAAAAATGTAGGGGAGGGGGCTATCGGGGTTGGAAAAGCGGGCTGAAAAGCTGGCCCAGCTGCTGTCGAGGTGATTGGGAGCTGGGAGCTGGGTAACTAACAGCTTCTCTGCTGGTAGCCAAGAATTTCACAAGTTTCGACCCGCCGTGGAAAGTTATGAGGCCTCACACATACACATACACGCTCAATACTTTTTTTTTTTTGAACTGGAAGCTGTTTGGCTAGGAAATTGGCAGCTAAGTGGACTAACACTGTGGGGATTTGGAAATCATTTCCTTAACTTTGATTTCCCGCTGCTTATCAGCAAGAGTCAAGGAAACAAGAGATAAGAGAGTTGCTTTGGCTGAATGACTATTTATAGGTCAGATCTTGCATAAAGGCGATGTATTGATCGAAATGAAAGAAAGAATGAGAGCCTGGAAATCTTCTGAACATTTCCAACTCTCTTTTTGCTTAACCCATGAAAAGCCGGAGGGTGTGGAGAGTTCAGATTACATTAAATGTGGTTAAGTTACATTAACATGTTAAATTGATAGCTTGCTCGAAACTACTTATGTCTTATCAGGAATACAAAAAACGGTAAAACAAATACGTTTTTCAAATATAATATTGCTTGGAATTGGTGAACAAATGGATAAAGCAGATTTGAGGAATTGAAATTTAAATTAAACCTGCATATTTATTTTAAACCTATTGCAGAACATGGATGTTTTTCATATATATATATCGATAAGTTATCTTAGGTCATTTGCACACGCATTTAAATATTAATTTTCAATATTCAATATTAAAGTTTCAACTGTATTCATTGTTTCTTCCCTTTCCTTAAGATTTACATTCAAGTTCTTTACTCTTTCTCCGTTTACAAAGCTTTAATATCTTTTCTCTTATCTTCAAATTACCAGCCCACCTGATCTGTAAATCTTATATCGGTTCCTAGCGTTTCCCTTATCACCAAACTCCCGCTCTCATTTATGTCAAACTTCTCTCTCTCCCTTTTCCACGCAAATCTAATATCCATCCCCCCCCCCCACACACACACACACACACACACACACACACACACACACACTAAAAACTGTCATTGAAATTGGCCCAGGAATGAGGAGCAAGGAAAGATGGACTCAAAGGGGGGTGAGGCAATAAACCATATAGTTTCCTCTATAAAATCAATAAAACCCACGCACACACATGTGCGTGTCTCACTCGCTAACACACATATGCAAAAATTAGCGCGCCAGGAGTCGCAACTAACGGGACATGTGAGTGGTTTCCAGAGGGTGGCGAATCAGTGGGGGGTGTGTGTGTGTGTGTGTATGTTTCTGTTACCGCCAAGTTTATAATAAACGCTCGGTCAGCCGCGCCGGCCCGTAGATTCCGTTATGTCCCGAGAGCGTTTTCCACGAGCGCGAATGAGAAGTCGAGAAGCCGAATTGCGGAATTGCGAATTCCCGAACCAAAATGCGAACCACTGCTGATTGCAGTCAGCTTACAACTGAAATTGAAAATTCAGCAGAGCAAAGTGCGAAGCGCCGCTGCTTCTGCTGCTGCTGCTGGCTGTCGCAGCGTTGTTGCTGTTGCTTTTGCCTTTGCTGCCGTTGACGCGCCGCCACCGCTGCCGCACACAGACCGCTCTGCCCCTGCCCCGACCCCCTCGCTCACACTCTCTCGCTCCCCACCTCCCCTCTGACCCAACGGCTATTTGCCACTGCGACAGGCTGCAGTCAAGCCATCCGCCATCAGGCCGAGAGCCATGAGCCATGAGCCAGCCAGCCAGCAGGCCGTGTTCAGGCCCAGGCCCAGTCGCAGTCGTAGTAGTCCCATTTCCATTCCCACTCCCGCTCTCCCTACTGTTCCCACTCCAAATTCAAATCCCCGGCCAGGTCCACAAGCCCCCCAAAAGCCAAGCGAGCCAGCCAGAGCCACCAGCCAACCAGCCAGCCAGCCAACAAAACGTGCCAACTAGCGGCGGCAGCTGAAACGACGCCAGCCAAACAGCCAACAGAGCCACCAGCAGCAGCAGGCAGGCATAATAATATGAAAAAAAAAAAAACAAAAAAAAGTCCTAAAGGCCTTCTAGAGAGAACGAAAATGATGATACTCTTGCCTTGAATTGTCTTGAGCTATATAGCTGATAACGAGAAAATATCAAGTCCCGGTTTAGATTTTTAAAAATTTAATGAGATTAATGAATCAATGAAAAATATCATGTGAAGTTGAGAATTATAACGACCAAACTTCTCGCTTATATGACTAACAAACAATAAATAAGCTCTTGATATTGGTGGTATAGGCTTTTATAGTACTTAGCAATAAACCTTTATAGAATGTAATCTTGAGAGTTAGGATCCCGGAGGTGTGTTTTAAGATAACTAAGATAAATATAGTTGTCAAACTTTATTATATAGATTTTAAAAACTTATTTGTCAAGTTCATTACAAATAATAGATCATTTTAAATACTAAGATATTACTTAAACGCTGTTAGGTGGGAGATTAAATCGTCTCATTCTTCTCGCATCCGAATGTCCAACCAACCACTCGTCGAACTGGCAATACCCTCCGGAAAAGAGAGGGCATGAGAAGCGCACACTGAAACGCAAAAAACGCCAGCGAGGAGGCGCAGGCCATCCAATGGGCGGAGTGGCGGTGGGAGGGGCAGTGGGGCAGAGCAGTCAGCAGGCTGGCAGTTAAGTTCAGTTTCAGGCGAGAGCCAAAGCCACGCCACAAGCTTTTGCTTTTGCTTTTGCCGGCGCGACACACATACATACGTACACAATGTGTGCCTGTGTATGTGTATGCGGTGGTGATAGGGGAGGGGGAGGAGAGTGCGAGCCAGGGGGAGGTGGAGAAGCGCGCACAAACGCTAAAAACGGCCGCCGCCATTTGCTTCGCTCTGCTCGCTTCTGGCTCCCCGTGTTGTTGCTTTTGCTTCTGCTGCTTTTGGGCATATTATTGCCGGCTATCCAGCACACGCACACCAACACACTCACCCAGAGCCGCACGGCCACACAAACACATGCGAGAGAGAGCCAGCCGTGCTGTCTGTGTGAGGTGGAGCCGGTGGCCTGCTCTCCTCCAGCTCCTCCCTGCCCCCGTGCTTCCGCACTCTTCCTTCGCTCTTCCTGTCCTGCCTGCCTGGCTGCCTACTGCATGCTCAGCCAACAACAATCGACGCGCGGAAGCGAGCGAGCTAGCGAGCGAAAAGCATAAACCATGAAGAGAGCGAGAGCGGGGTGCAAGGGGACCGGGTGCTGGTGCGGGCGGAAGAGAGGAGGCTCGTTAAAATCACGCGACAGGAGGCAGCGGCGGCAGCAGCAGCAGAAGAAGAAGAACCAACGGGGGCGGTGCAACAAACGCCGGGCAAAGCGAATCGATGTGAATTTGGCTGTGGCTCCACGGCTACCGCTGTTCCTCTTTCCTCTGCGCTCTCACACTTCACACTTCCTCCCCTTCGCTGCACCCGCTCATCACTTCTCTGCTTCTGCTTCCTCCTCCTCGTCTCCTTCTCCGGCTGCCGCTTCTTCTTCTTCTGGCGCCTGTCGCTCAGACACCGTAAGTGTGAGGTGGGTGGCGTTGGGTGGAAAAACGGAGGTGGCTGGCAGCGAGGTCGTAATACAACGCTGTATTGTAAGGGGCAAGTGCGATTGGCCAGCCGCACCGAACTTTCCGATTTAATTTCTCACAATTAAGCAACGGAATCGCGCCCCCAGTTGCATAATCGCCGTTAGCTATTCTTATATGAATATTCTTTAAGCCTGACATAACTATAGTACAACTATGTACTAAGCTAACTATTTCAAGAATAGGTTTGCAGTTGAATTATACATACGTGCTTAAAAATGTTTGGGAAAGATGAATCAATGGTCGATGGTTTTGATAAGATAATTTTGAAACATTGATAAATAAAATCCACAGGGTTGTTATAACTAGGGTTGTATATTTTTAAGATTTCTTTGAAGGTATCTAACAAAGTTATTAACTTTTTTAATTCTTACTAATTTAAATTTATAAATGTTATTATTGCAGATTTGTATGATAACTGGCTGAAGCTAACTTCTGGGATGCTAGAGTTTGCTAATCTTGTAAGAACACACCTTTGCCATTACTAATCAGTAATCAGTAACTAAGTTGCTCGGACCAACAAAAATGAAGATAATTTAACTAACGGCTACTGGGTACCGTAACTTCCCTGCTGTCCAATGCAATTACTTAAGGCGATCCATAAGCTATGCTTAAAGTTATGGCAAGTGGGCAAACTTTCGACCAGACGCAAGATTGAAGCTTATGAAGCCATAGAACACACACGCACACACAGACACGTGCGGGCCCATCAGTTAACCGTAGTGTGTGTGTGCTCTTGTGCCTGTGTGCGTGTGCCAGCAAATGAGGGGGCGGAACGGTGGCAGGCGTGGCCGAGGGCGGCGTTGGAAGGCAGCCACTCAACTCAGACGCCAGCAACGCGTAGCAACGGTCACATCCTGCTGGCGAGCTGTCGTTGGAGAGTTGGGCTGGAGAGCCGCCACAGCGAAATGGTATTTTCCATTTAATTTTTGCACACTCGCACACACGCACAAAAGCTTGCACACGCGGGCCATATGTACATGGGTACAGTGGAGCGTCGATAAGTGCAATTAAGCAAATTTCGAATGGCATACATACAAATATGGTCTAGATTATTAAAGGAAAGTTAATCTTAGTGAGATACTACTGTATGTGGCAGCACACGCACAAGGCGGAGCTGGAGTGTGAGCAAATAAAGAGGAAGAGGAGCATCAGAGCAGCCAGAGGTGGCAGCAATAACAACAACAACAACAACGGCAGCAACAGCAGAGGCCCAAGCATTATTGTCGTCGTGAAACGAAACGTGAGCGTAACGAATGCGCAAGCAGAAATCCAGCAACAAAGCAAATGCAGGCCAAAAAGGCGGTGGAAGCAGGAGGGGTGGTGCCAGGGGGGGCAGTTAATGGCGCACAGGCAAAGAGCAACAGCTGCTAACGATGTTGACGCGCCGATGACGGGGCCGCAACCAAATGGGCAGACAGAGCTGCGAAAGAGAGGACAAAGAGGACGATGAGCAGGAGGCGAAGGCGGCGAACGGCGGAGAGCACAAGAGCTTGGCTCTTTTATGGCTAAAAACGCTAATGTGACCGATGGACCTCTATGGCGGAGTGGAAGGGGAAGGGGCAGGGGAGGGAGCATGACGGAGCGCAAAGCACACGCAAAAAGCCCAGGCAGCAACAAAGCAACACAAGCACTCGGCAGCTAGAAGAAGACACCCTCAAAAGATGGAACACCGCAGCGGCCAATATGGCGACCCTTGCCATTTCCCATTACACTTTCCCTGCCCACCAGCCCCCACCCCCTCCTTACAGCCCTTCTTCGCACCCACTCACACTCACACTACCGAAATTAACGCAAAACAAATGAAGCACACGCATGTGCCGCCGCCGCAGTCGCAGTCGACGTTGGCAGCGAACTCAAGCGCATCGCAACAACTACAGACGCAACAAATGAGCAGAATTGCATTTTGTGCATTTCGACCCCCAAAAAGTGTAAGCTGGACGCAAAAATGCAAATGAGAGGCGGCAGACAGTAATCCCCCATGGATGAACGGGCTAGCGGGGCGGGGGCGGGTGATGGTGCGTTGCGAGAGGGAGATGGACTGACCGCCCATTCCACTCATCGAAGTTGCTTGGACCTATCTACACCACTCAAAGTGAGTAATAATTGATAAGGTATATTTTTCAACTGAAATGATTCACCATTCAACCAGGTGCATTAAACCTCAAAATACAACATTAATTTTTTTCAACTAGTTATATGTTTTTATATTAATTGAACCTAAACTAATATACCATCCAACTGAGAATACTTTGTTTTATTACAAACACAAACCATCTTGAAGCATTTTCAATTATATGCAAAGTAAAAAACAATATAATTATGCATACTTTTAGTTATTTCATGTTTGGCTAGAAAATCAGTCAGAAATTTAAGCATAAAATAACCACAATAAAATGCATTGATGCATTTCCATCTCAAACTTTTGCAGATCTGGAGTTGGTTCGTCGGGTGCCCAGCAATCCATGTACTACTACTGCAAGGTGACCGATGCGGACAGGGCCACAGGTGGCGGCGGCATGCTTTAATATGATATGATTTAGACTTATGCTTGATATTTAAATCATTAAATATATTATAAAATCGTTATCAATTTCGTGCAGGTCAACGCTCTCAACGCACTCGCACACACACGCAGCCAAACAAACGCATCGTAATTGCATTGGACCGTTCAATAAATAAATTGGCAAGTGTTGTTGTTATTGTTGCTATCAATTTGCTGGAAGGGAGAGCCAGAGTGAGTAAAACGGATCAGCGAGAGAGGAACAACAAGTTCTTATTTCTCAATTAAATTAAATGTCAGTCCTAATTTAACCGTCATTGAGTTCGGATCGATCGGTTACAATAATTTAAGGTGCAGCTGTGTGAAAAGTTTCCCTTTTCCACAATCAAAGAAATTTAATCACTAACAGAGGCAAAAAAAGAGCAAAAGAAACAAACGAGCAAGGCAGAGCAAGTAAAACGGACAGAAAAAACTTTCATTTTCAATGTCAAGCAACAATAACAACAACAAAAAAACGTCTGCCGGTTGGGGGAGGCGATTTTGTGATGAGAGAGCCAAAAAGAGAGAGCGGAATTAAGAAAGAGAAAGGAAGAAGGTAAGAGAGATCTAACTTGGTTATTTATTCTACAAGAGCATGAGCATTGGTAGCAATTGCTTGCTATCACTGCTGCCCGGTTAAAAATCGTTAAAATCTTTTTGATTTCCGACTAAACTTGTTTATAAACAAAAATTTATTGTCAATGTCCAAGATTCAAAAACACGTGCAATTGTTGCTGGTTACCAGAGAGCGAGAGAAAGAGACCGCATGAAAAACAGCTGACGACTGCCTTTCTAGTTATCTCTGTTACACTTCCTCTAATTTATTTACACTGAGAAAAACAGTTTTACCATATGCTTTTAGATGAGACTTTTATACAATCTGATTCTTTTTACAAGCACCCCGTATTAAATCAAATGAAACAAATCGTAAAACTTAGTTTCACTTTACATTTATTATTGAATAATTATTATTATATATAATTGTCTTTATAGATTTAGAAAGTTTTGCCATATCGTAAGTGATGTTACTTTATTTATTTGTTTGTTTTTGCTCAGGTTTTTGATTTTGGCGGGAGAGCGCTTTTTGCCCCTCTCGATAACACTGCCACACCGCTCTCTCCCCTTTTCCGTCCCGCTCACGCCATGTGGTTACAACCAGACGCGTGGCCTTTGCAACAACAACAGTCTTACAACAATAGATGCACATACTGACACTCGCCGCACACTCGCACTCGCACAGATGGGCAAAATATTGAAAAATTGCCAAAATAAGAGACCAGACATTTTTCGAATGTCGAAAGCAAGATATACTATACACACCATATATCATATAATGGGAAGAGCTCTTGAAAACTCACCATGCTCATAAGGCGAAAAGGTTCCAGCATCTATATTGATATAGGGGTCAATCTTGATTGAGGTTACATCCAGACCACAGGATTTCAAAAGCGTTCCGAACGAGGAGGCAATCACTCCTTTTCCCACGCCACTAATGACGCCGCCAGTGACCAGGATGTATTTCATCTTTCCGTCTCGAATGTCGAACTATCGGATCACCAAATCTCGCGGATAATTGTATTATCGGTTCAATTCGCGATGGACACTCAATCTGGGGCAATCCGAGCAACAATTGCGTTGTTTATTTGCCTTTCTATGCACGTGGTTTTTGAATTAAGAAATTAGAAATTCGCATGTATGGTATGACCACCACTCATTTTAATGATAATACCAGTGACTCACGTGTGTTGTTAAACGTCACAAAACCGCGCAGATGTGAACATCTACATTTCTCTTACATGACTACATGACTACTACATGACTCCTCGCACTGAAAAATAAACAAGAATCAAATATCATTTTAGCATAGAAGTTACCTATTTATTTATTTATACAACGCAAGCTTGCGATTGAAGCCTAAAGAAACATTGGCCTACAATTCGTATAACTTTCACTTGTTTATTTTTTTACTCTTTGTGTAGAGTTTGTGTTTTTAAAAGGAATTTCACGATTTATTTTACCCATTTAAAGTGTAAATAAATCATAATATCCGGTAAATTTGAATTGTCATTTATCCAAACTACTTTAAATGTGCATATTTAAAATTATATTAAATAATTAAAAAAGAAATTTCTCCGAGAAGAAATATTTTTTGAAAATGAACATAAAATTCATATTGAAAATAAACACACTCCCATTTCAAAGCGCAAAGCATTAAATGTTGCATATTTATTGAACTTTAAGCGTAGGTATACAAAAATAAGAAAACTTTGAAACTCCGTAAATGCGTGCCAAGCGTAAGAAATTCCTTTATCAACCAGTTACTTGCTGGCCTCCTGCTGCTCGAACAGAGGATACTGCTCGGTGACATTCTCCCAGGTGGTTTTCGCCGTCGACAAGTCCTTGACGACGCCCACAACCTCCTCCAGACCAACGCGCACCTGTTTCATAGTATTCCGATCCCGGAGAGTCACCGTATGCGGTTCCTTTAGAGTGTCGAAGTCCACGGTGATGCCATAGGGAATGGCAATCTCATCCGTGCGGGCATACCGCCTGCCAATGGAGCCGCTGGAGTCGTCCACCTTGTGCGAAAGTTCCGCCTTGGTCAGGGCAGAAGACAATTTCTGAGTATAAGGTTGGAAGTCGGTGTTGTTGGACAGCGGAAGGATGGAGCACTTGATGGGCGCCACCAGAGGCGGTAGCGTAAAGTAGCACCGCTGCTCGTCGCCGTCGCGGCACTGGAAACTGTGCTCCAACAGGGAGTACATGATGCGACCAATGCCGAATGAAGGCTCAACCACACTCGGGATGAACTCCTCCACATGGACCGTTTTCGTAGAGTGCTTAACGCTGATGGTGTCCTTTCCGAGATCGTGGCTTTGGCCATCGGCCGTGGTCAGTTTGTATTGACCTTCGCCAGCCAGCTGTTCCTCTACCTTGGTTATCTCCTCCAGCGAAAGCTTAGCCAACGCATCCGTGATGTTCTTTGCCTCCTTCTTGAAGGTCTTGCCGAGAGCCTGCTTGTTGGGCACAATCTCGCTGACCTCCACAGTTTTGGGAGCCGGCAGACGCTTCTCGGCCACCAAACGCACACCTGTGGCGGCCGTATGCTGTCCCAAGTCGTAGGCACTGCGATCCGCACATCCTACGCACTCCACCCATCCGTAGGAGGTAAGGATTTCGGCATCCCAGCAATCGCAGGCATAGTGAGCCATCTCATTGGACATGTGCTGCCGGAATCGCAAGCACTCCGGCTTGATTCCAATAGCCAAAAGGAACTGCTGAATGCGGGCCATATAGTAACCAAGTGTCTCGTTAGCCACCAGTTTGGATGCCACTGCTTCGCCGATTTGCACCTGGGCGGCAGACTTTCCATCCATCTGGTTGCAGGACGAGTAAAGGGTCAACTTCTCCGATTTGATGTTGCCAAATTTGGGATGATCCTTGAGCACGGGATCACAGAAATGTTCAATCTCCGCCATGGTGAACTCTCGCACACGGATCAAGCCCGATCGGGGTGAGATTTCATTGCGGAAGGAGTTGCCAATTTGAGCCACAGCGAAGGGAAGCTTGCCTTGATTGAATTCCAGCAGTCGCTTGAAGTTGACGAAGATACCCTGGGCAGTTTCGGGCCGCAGGAATCCCTTGACCAAGCCAGTGGGTCCAATTTGGGTGGCAAACATCAGGTTGAACTCAATGGGTTCTGTTAAATCATTGCCGCTTAAGGGAGATTTGATGTTGTATTTGGCCAGGACACCAGCCAATTCCTGTTTGTTCAGGCCATCCAGTTTAATGATAATATCCTCACACTCGGCCTGCAGGGCGGGAGTTGCATCCTTGGCCTTAGACAGCTTTTCCAAAGCCTGCTTAATGAGATGATCCAGGCGGAAGCACTCGCCGGTCTTGACATCCTTGACCATCAGATCAGCGAAACGCTCCACATGACCAGAGGCTTTGAGCACAGGTTCGGGAGTCAAAATAGAGCAGTCCACCTCCAGCATTTGCTCTTCGAGGGCGAAATACTGACGCCACAGGGCCAGAATGTTGGACTTGAGGGCACAGCCCATGGGGCCAAAATCGTACTGGCCGGTGATGCCGCCATAAATGGCAAAACTCTGGTCGTAGAAGAAGCGACGTTTGAGTAGATCCTCCATCTTCGCGCGATCGAAACTAACGACACTGGGGGTCAAGGCGAGCTCCTTGTCCTCCAGCAGCTTCTTGCGAGCCTTCAGCTCGGCTACTGCCTTTTTCACGTCGATCTCGGGCGCACCCTTCGCCTTGAGATCCCTCACCAGGTTACCCTGCTCCTGAACTCGTTCCCTTAATGGGGCAAGTTGGGACTCAATCTCCGGATTCGACATGATGAACTCGGCAGCGGCGGATCTTAGTTTTACCTTTCTATTTTGCTTCTTGGTGCCCCAACTTGTGGTTGTAGGTGGAACTGGCTGCTGCGGTTGCGTGGGTGGAGGTGGTGGTGGTGCGGCGGGAGTAGCTTTTGTGGTAGTGGTGCTAAAAAACACTTTCGTGGCAATGTGCTCGCTCCACGTTGTTCTCGCAATCTGAGGTCTCACGGCTGTGGTGGCGCTGCGCAGGTGGGGTAGCGCTTTCAACAACTGCAATGACATAAAGAGGCTTTTATTTTTTCAGCCGAAAAACGCGAATTTATGTAATAAACCGTCCAATTGGCTACTGCTGCAATACCTTCACTTGCGGTTGCAATTTCGACTTGGATGAGTCTTTGTCGGCCGGCTTGCAGCACTGTCTTTGCACAACACTGATTATGGTTAACAGAGCTGCTCAGTGATGCGCAATGTTGCGACTTGTAGCAATATTTGGTAAATGTGTCTTGGATAGTTCGATTTCAACATAGATAATATTCTTAAATCTTTACTTTAAAGTTGAGTAAGCGATTGAATTATTATTAATTATTAATTTTCTGACAAAATTAAGGTATCCCAAAGTCACAGTTACATTGTCGGCAACATCGATCACTTGTCTCTAACAGGGCGGCTGTTAATAACAGCACCTTAAGATGTTTTCCAGCACTCCAGTACATCGATATCGGGTAGGGCCTTCTTCGTTATCGATATGTTTAGTTTTTGTTTTAATTATGTAGGCGCAGCATTGCAGTCTGTTTTCTTGCAAGTTTTTCCCATATAATTTGCTCAATTTTGCTTTAGTTCGGCCGAACTCAAGCGCTGCCAAAACCAATTGCTCAAACGCGTAGCGCACAAATTGAAAAACAAGCGGTTAATGTGAAAAAGAGGACGAGTTTTCGTGTGTTTTCTATCCGAGAGGACGCGGAGTTGCAACAACAGCGACGCTATGCGACCGCATTTCAAGCGATAAAACAGAAAGGTGTGCTCCTCTCTCCCTCTCTCGGCAGTTTCTCTCACTTGAGCTGCTAATACAAATGTTGTTTTCCTGCCAATTTGCCGAAATCTTAATTGCAAACACTTAAAAAATTAACTCATTCACAGGCGCTGCCACACATAACGGTTGATGTTTGTTTTTACGACGACGCACACACACATACACCGGCCAAAGAGGCAGCGGTCACAACAACAAAGGTCTTCGTTCGGTGAGTTGCGAGTTGTTTTTGTTTAACCGTTTTCCGTTCTTGACCTGTTTTTGTTGTTGTCTTGTTTTTTTTTTATGAGTGGGCCAATCGATCTGTATAAAGTATGCATTATAATTTATTTATTAGTCATAAGCGTAGTTTGCTTATGTACGTGTATGTGTGCACACCATTTTACATCATTTAACATGCACAGTGGAGGTTCTTTAATTAGAAACCAACCCCCACGATGGAAATGATTAAGAATGCGGAGAAAAAACCAGTTTGGTTCCTCTCAGCGAGCATCCACTGTAGGCGCACTTAATTCAACAACTTTTGCACGTTTGATATTAAGTCATCGCCGGCCACGAAGGCCAAACTCAAGACTGTACGAAACAAAACCATAAAATGTTCAAAAACACGGACACAACAAACCTAACAACACCTCATCGGGATGCTCTATGTTTTGGGTTAATGTTCTGGCCATTTTTTGGAGAGGGTTCGCTTCAAGGTTTACTGTGGTTGTGGTGCGTGATGAAACGGGTTGGAAATCGGAAACAAACAAAAACTAAGTCTGTACATACAACAAAAAGCATTAATATCCTAATAAACTAGTGCACGTCTCTAATTCAAAATGCTAACTCTGAACGAAATCATCCAGGGGTATTCGACAGCTCTGATACAATAAGAACTCATACAATATATTTATAAATAATAATTCAGATGGTTTTTGTAGACTAACTAAGGAAATTCAGTTTCTGAGTAAAAATTTGTAACAATCTATAAAAAAATGTAGTAAACAAAAATGGAATGTTTATAGTATTGTATCAGAGTGGGGTGAATACCCCAAAATAAACCCATAAATTGCATAAAAACAAAATGAGCTTAGGAGGCGACTGATCGAAGACTGCTTGTCTTTTCTAGGATCCCCCGAAAATATCAAAACCCGCACAAACAACCCACCAACGAAGCCGACGAACCACTGGCGATGCAATTGAAAGCGCCCAAGAGCAGAAATATGGCCAGTCTTAAAGATGAAGAGCAGGCGGCAACTACAAGCAACTCCACGCACAGTCTCAACAACAACAACAATACGAATAACATAAACAATAACCACAGCAGCAGTAGCAACAACAATAAAAACGAGGATGATCCAAAGGTTAGGAAGGAGAATCTGGAGGCCAGGAAACAGGCCCTGGAGCAGCGTCTTAGCGAAAAGAGCTGGCTGCTGCAGCAAATCCAGAAACAGGAGACTGCCATCATCAATGGCAACTACGAGCACATGACGGTCAATGAGTTTTTCGTCCAATTAGCACAACAGTACAAACATGAACAGCAGCTGCAAGCGTTGGCAAGGGAAAACAGCTCAATTCTGAGGAGAAAACAAAGTACAACGAGTCGGGAAAGTCGCGAGAGCCAAATGACCATCAACAATAACAATCGACAGTCGGAAACGCTATCGAATCGCAGTTCAGAATATGACAATTACCAGCCCACCTCATCGGCGGTGGCGGGCGATATGCTGGTGATTGGCGTGGCCCAGCAGCAGGCGCAACAACAACCGCCTCTGGTGAAGAGTGCCCTGAAGAAGCGACCCACACCCACGCCGAGCCAAATGCAGTATATGCGCCAGCAGCATCAGCAACAAGCTCATTTAGCGATGAACATGAACTACCAGAGATCACAGCCGGATGTCATATCCATGTACTCGGCGAATTCATCCAATGTAGCAACTTTAAGGCAACCGCCACAAGTGGCGCCTCAGCAGCAACCAATAATAGTGCAGTGCGATAAATATTACCTATCGCCCACCCATCAAAGTTACAATGAGGGCGGCTTTATCAAATCAAGTCAGAACATCAAGAAATATGTGTCCCCAATGGCATCGCCCAGTAATATCAGCTACGAGCAGCAGCAACAGCGTAATCCTTTACATCACCAGCGCCAGCTAGATGCTATATCCCTGGCGCCCAGCTATGTTTCCGTGGACATGGAAGCTGCCCAGCATCAGCAGCAATATCGCTGGCGTTCTCAGTCACACATAGCACCCTTAACTCCTCCACAATTGGGCATAATAGAGGTGAAATCGCACTCCAGCGATATGCTGGCGGTGCCTATGCCACCCAGCCGCTTTCCGCCGCACGATGAGATCTCACTGTCATCCTCGACCACGACCATTGAGAAGAAGCCCAAGCCCAAGCAGTGGCTGGAATCTTCGCTAGATGGGCCAGCTGTTATCAGGCAGATGGATTCACAGCCCCACAGTCCAGCTGGGAGTAGTAATGGGAGTAGTAATCCCGGCGCAGCTGCCATGGTCTCAAGTAAACCCCGCGCCAAGCTCTCCTCGCAGTCCATGTCGGTAGCGGGTCGTCACTATTCCATGTCCAACCAGCGGCCGACTCCGAATTATCCCAGTGCCAGCTATGCGGTGAATACCAGTTCGAAAGCCCTGCTCAGTCAATCGACTTCGTATCTCAATGCTATGGAACAAACTTTGGGTATATCGGTGTCGTATCCGCTGGAACCTCTGGACATACCAGCACTGCGAAATTTACCACCTAAGCCAAGTCAAATGCAGCAGCCAACGCCGCCGCCCAGACCGCCACCCGCAAATCAGGCTCATACTCAGAACCAGAACCTAAGTCACAGTGCTAATGGCAGTTCAAGCGGACTTGGTCATGGCAATGCTGTACAAACAGCGCTGGTGTCACCGCCGGTAACAGTGGCCACGGCCAGTTTATCGCCGGATATTCGCATCGAGTCGCCTAAAAACATGACCGTAGTTCAACAGGCCACTTTCCAGCCGTACAAAGAGGTGACGAAACCCTTCGAGATGTCCGATTTCTACAAATACTCCACCAAATTTAAGCAAAAGGAGGGCGGAAATCCAAATTGACCTATAAGGTTGCACGGAATTCTCATGCACTTTCACCTTTTAATGTGATTAACTAAACTAATTTTGTAGCACTGAGAAACTACAGAGCAAAAGCAGCTCAAACTATTGGACTCCTTTCGAATTTTAAGTTCGTTAGCCAAATTAGTTAGGATCAAGAAAATAACAATGCTCAAAAGATCTGCCAAACTGAAAACTGACGTATTGAAGCAATTTATCGAACGACATTCAAATTTTGTATTGAATTTTTAAAGTACAAAAAAAAAACACAGGACAATATTATCCCCGAGGGGGACAGAAATCGCCTTACAACAGGATACCTAGAAAATGTGGAAATATTTTAGATAGTTAACAGCATTTATAAACAAATAACTGACTAGCAATTGTTAATAAGTGTATAAAGGATTATATTTACACTAATCGAATGATATTTTTATATGAATATACACATTGGATACTGGTATATTCACCGAGTTCTTTAAGACTAACTACCGACAAGCAATAACAAATAGATAAAAATAAATATTTTATATTAAAATATACGTGAGTTTGTTTTTATTGATATCAAAGCATTCCCATATTTTTCTCATAGCATCATAAATATTCTTTTAGCATTCCATTTCAGATTTTTGAATAATTTAAATGAAAATAAAGTTTTATATTTCCCTAGCCTATAAATAAATGTCCCATTTATGCCCATAAATATGTTCTCACTTCCTTAAATCATTCCTTATCGAATATATCTTGTAGTTCCTTAATCTCTGGTTAAAACTTATTTATAGAACAACCGATAAAACTTAATTACTTTCCTCCCCTTTATCTCTCGGATTTCTCTTTGTTTCTCTCGCGATCTGGTAGTAATACAGTAAATTCTCTTTTGGACTCTCCCCGACTCAATGCCACTGCAACAAATTTTGTTTACGATTGATTATTTTTAAACAATCTCGTGTTGTGCTTCACTGAGCATTACAGTATCCGGATGGGGAGAAAAAGAGCGGGTTTATCCCCCGATACCCCAAAAATATAAAGACTCTTCGCAATGGATTTGGTTCTCAGTTGCATCGCGCTCGCTATTACGTGCAACTGTTTCAGATCGGTTGCACTATTGGTTTTTTTGTTTTTAAGTTTCAAATTTGTCGGTTTTTTTCTCCCTCGAGGAGCACTGAAAATCACACAATGATAAATTAAGAGTTCACGCTTTAAGTAGCTAGTTTCCCCCATTGTGTTGTCTTCGTGTTGAACTTTAAATTTTAAAAAAATTCAAATTTTACGTAAAGTGTCCAACATAACCTACAAAATTATTCGGTTCGTTGCATTCGTCTGTGTTTTTGTAAGCAAGTCAACCCGAAAAAATTCTAAAATATAGTGTCATCAAAACCACTACGTAAACATCAGCAAGAGAATGGATCGCATTGGGCCACATCTAGAACGCCTATAGATATGGCCAACTGACAGGCGCAAGTGTCAACAAAGGCGGCCAAAAAACAGGGAATAGGCCATAAATTATTTGGTTCAAGTGCAGTCACCATGAATCTGTACACTATATACGATTGGGTAAGCCAAACAAGCACGCGAAAACATTAAAGTATTAACCCATTTGGGAGCCAAACATCCATCATCTGCCCTCTCGGTTTCTGGATAGAATCCACAAAATGTGGGTTGAAAGTGCCTTGATAGGTGTGTTTTCAATTCAATACGATCCACAAACAGAACATGTTGTTTTTCAAGTGTGTTTACAAACGAAATCGAAATTGAATGCGCCTTTGAACTTTCGATTAGAAGACCACAAGGCCCTTCCGAAATTTGTAAACAATCTACAGTGAAAACTACCCAACGGATTAGGAATTTTAATTTTATTATATTTTTTAAATAAGTGTTATATTCTATATAACTGAATAGCATTTTTTGTGTTATTACAGAGCAACTTTTTTAGTGAATATTATAATTGAATGGTCCACATTATGGAATTTTAATTGCTTTGTTTAATAATTAATAAATTTATTAGTGAATTTTGGCTATCTCCCTGCTAATTATAAACATAAAATTTTTAAAAAATGTCTCGCTACAATAACCGATTCGCTTATAGATGTTGTTAAGGAAAGAATGTTTCTGCAACTTGTTGCTGAAAAATGTACCGCAATATGATATAAATTGTTGGATAATGTATACAAAAATTCTCCAAAATTGTAAATAATCTTTAAAATTTTTAATATAAAATTTGAATTTTGAAATTTTACAGCTTAAATGCAATTTTTAATAAAAACAAGAGAATAATTATAAGATACGAACTATAAGAAATGAACAACATAACAGTATAACAGTTTTTTAAGAACATTAATTCTGATTATAATACTAATTCCAAATACTTACATAAAGAATATTCAGAATTAATCGCAATCTCGATTCGTAAAGCAATAGTTCAAAATGCTTTTTAAACTACTGTTATGCATATATCACCATCTTCCAAACAAATTTATGTTCCACACACACATTTTGTTTATAAATAAAAAATGGGAGCGAACATTCGGTGCACGGAACCGCTTGGAACCGCGTTGCAAATTTCCGCGGCACTCGCTCTCAATCGCTCGGGCTCTCCCGTGGCTGGCTGCTCTTTTCCAACGCTTTTCTTTTGATTTTCCTCGGATTGAGTGACTGATTTCAATTGAATGTCTCTTCGGGCGTTTTATTTATAAAAGAACTTGCACTGCAGGCGGTCGCGTCGTCGTTTTTTCGGTTTTCCGCACATTTATAGCTCTATAAAGATAAGAGTGCAGTGTCAGTGCCTGTGATCCCATAAAATTGTTTAAAAAAAAGAAATCTACGAACATTTGCATATACGTAGAAGTTTGCACAATGTAACCCTTAATAGCAATTGTCGATATATGGACTTTTTAAGTGATTGTAAATTGCATTTAATTGAGATAACTTCATCGCTGAATTGAATCGAATGAGAGGGACGGGCAGCGAAATGGGGAAATTGCATGTGAGTTCACTTATTGTCCGCAACGTGATCTTTAGCATCGCCCAGTGACATTTGCATCACTTGCCAGCCAAAAAGTGTTAATATCATTCGAAACCGCCTGATAATGAACCACATTAGTGGATTTTTGTGCATAGCAGCGTACTTAGAAAAAATTATACAGTATTTACCATATTTTCTATAAATTAAGTTTATAGGGAAATGTATAATATAACAAGTGTATATTTATTAGAATTACTATTTGAAAGAATGCTTAAAAAGATGTAGTTTGTCAAGGAAAAACAAATAATTAAATCAAATAAAATGCGGGTATAGGATAAAAAGCAATTCTTCATCTACTTCACAATCTTATAAATTGTGTGTAATTATGTAAATATTTTATGTAAATATTTAAATAAAATTTGAAAATGTTAAATGCAAATGTTTAAGAATTTTTAAACTTAAACTTAAACCTTTAAATGATATAATCCTTCTTCATAACAACGCAAAAAAAAATCCTTTCTGCGATCCAAATTTATTTTTGTCCCGACATATTTCACTGTCAATTTTTCGCCAGGCAAAGCTATTAATTTAATCATTTTCGCCAATATGCGTGCCATTATTGAGGGTTTATCGACAATGTCTTGTGGAAAATCAAAGGAAAGGCGTCGGCGCCATTAACAGAGACGTTGGGCTAGGTCCTCCGCCCCTTTGCCCGTTATGAAAGGGGTGTGGCATTGTTGTTATTGGTCGCCGAAGTGCAAAAACCTCAGACGATCCAACTGAAATGTGTGTCACACCCAAACAACGGCCCACAAAAGAGGTCCAAACTATAGCAACAAATTGAAATGTTTGCAAGGAATGGGAAAAAGACTTTCGTTTTCGTTTTTCACGCACACTCAAAGAAAATCCGTTGTCATGGTTATATGTGCAAACTTGTTATCCCGATATCCTTATCGCTGGGCTGGTACTTCCGGAATGGGTTGTCGTTTGTCCTGACAAGTTCAAGGACGTTCAAACCACCATGTGGCCGGGAATTGGATAACTTTTTCACAAACATTTTCCGCCAATATTGTGAAAACTTTGTCAAGCGTTACGACCTGACCCACATGGCGTATGTGTAATATGGAAAATATCTATTGCAGATGTTTAAATACAATACGCACTTGAGTTGTATGCATAGTACAATTTAAACTTAATATATATATGGTAATAGCTCTTATATTTTCACAGAAAAAATTGTAATAAATAAATAAATCAATTTTAAATAAAATTTAAAAATTTTCCTAATTTAATAACATTACTGTATGAGTTGGCAAAGGGTTATTATTCAAACGTTGAATGCATCGCCTTGGCACATCGCTATATATGAAAGAATGCAAGCGATCTAATTAGATTTCCAGTTGTGAAAAATGTAATTGGAAAATGCCTAAATATTTCCCCACTCGATCGGAGAACGGATGCATGTGTGGCACACGTTTCAAACACCTTCAGTCATATAGATCACTCGAGTGGACAGAGACGTCTTTCTTAATTAATGTGGGCAAGTCCAAAAATAAATAATCCAAACATATGCAACTCCTCCGCGAAGGGAACTTTATTACCAAACATAAAGATGCCTCGAATGCTTCTAATTATAATTTAAATGGGAAACCAACAACCGACACAGCTGCAATCCATCAAGGAATGGATGTGGGCAGCAGTTGGCGTCTTCCCTTCTCCAAAAGATAGCCACCAATCCACCGAATCACACTTGAGATGCAGGTCAATTTGAAATTGGATGTGTTGGCCTATCATTGCCCACATTTCCTATCGCATTTGTTTACGCAATAAAGTCGCTTTTTAATACCTTTCGACCAAGTTTAGTGGGCCACCAAGACTGCGAACCTCGAAAAGAATCCTCACAATGCGTTGTAGACGTTGACAACTGGGTGACATCATTAAATCGAATCAAAATCTAGAAAATAAATTTATGGCGGCAGACGACGCATGCTGCCTTATAACTCAAGTGGCACGGCCTGGTGGCACAACAAGTGGGCCAACGAAAAATGAAAACCTGCTCTTGTATTCATTTGTTGTTCAAGCAAATCCGAATGTTCTAATATTCTTGGGCTGGTAAAATATCAGCAGGCGAATGTTTAACACAATTAGTTTCAATTCTTAGGCAATAACTCAGTTTTGTATACAACTTTTGACAAAATTATTGCCTCAGGATATTGACTTTCCCAAAAAGTCATTTCTAGTATTACCCTACTTTAAGTATTAATATTGCAAATGAAAATAGTTCATTTTGATTCAATTATCTTATTACTTTATTAACGTTAAATATACCTTAGGAAATAAAGGCTTAAACTTAAGATTTGTATGAATACTTTTTAGAATATTATATCTTAACTGAAAACAATTATTCATAGGAATTGTTTTTTATTTTTTGTTTATTTGCTTATTACGAATTTATAATACTTAAGCGATAAACACAGATTTTAGTTGCTTCTTAAGCAAACTATAAAGAGAAATGATGTTATTGCAATCATTTAAAGTGTTTTTCATCAAAGAAATGCTTTGGCAATATATTTCGTAGAAACATAAATGCTATGGCCATTAATATTGCTTTATTTACGTTACAGATCACATCATTGCTCCGGCCGCACGGTGCCAGTGTAAGCTATAAGGCGATCGAAGCGGCGACTCTCGAAGAATTGCCAGCAACATCCGTGGCAACAGCAACAGCATCCACAGCTGCAACATCACGCGCCACTGGAGGAGCAGCAGCAACTTGTGTGGAGGTTGAGTTCATACCCACGCTAAATATCATATTTGAGAAGCCGACTTCGTCGAGTGAGCAACAACAGTGCGCCGAGAAATCGAAATATGTGGCCGGTGGTGTGTCCGATAAGGAACCAGCAGATGATTGTGACTCCGACAATGATTCCACGCGCACATACATAATCTCGCGGAGCAGTTGGACGGGGGTAACATCGAGTAGCAGCACCCCATATGCGGTTACATCCACGGATACCGCCGAACTACTCAGGCGCCAGAACAATCTCAGCCTTACGGAGGAGGATCAGTCGGTGTCGTCGTTTAGCATCGAGCAGCCCACCAGTTCCATGACCATTGACATGGCCGATCAACGGACAACCACGACCACCACAACAACGGCGACGACGGCAACAACGCCGAGCAGTGCTAATGTTCTGGCCACAACAGCAACGACAACGACCACAACTAGCAGTAGTATTGAGGAGGAGATCGAAGAGGCCATCGAGATCAGTGAGGTGGAGGAGCAGCTAAATACTCCACTGGAATCTCTCTCCGAGGCGGCTGCCTATGCCCGGCCAAAGGATGAGCAATCAAGTGCCAAAAGTTTGAGTAGCAATCCGGCAGAGGATGAGGATGCTGATGAGTTTCGCATCGATGATGCCCAGTTATCTGGTGGCCAGTTGGCTCAGCACTTCCTGGTCGATGAGGATGAAAGCGAGGAGGGTTCGGATCTTCCAGCTGCCTCCAAAGTGGAGGTTAGTCTCTCCTCTAATGATGATGACTTTGATATCAGTTTGCCATTGGAGCAGAGGAAACCTGTACATTCCCTGCACGAGGATGAGGAGTCTGTAGATCAAAGTTTGAGTAACCAAAGCACTACGGATGATGTTTCCGAATTGGTTGAGGAGCCAGCCCATGAACGGGACGATAAAACCGAAGGCAGTGCGGCTATTAGTGCCAGTGCTCATCAAGAAACTCAGGTGGATGAAAGCCAAATAACCGAAGAGCAGGATCACTCTATGGAAGAAATAGTTGCCACAAATGAATCGATTGAGGTGACGTACGAAGCTGAGGAAACCGTCAATACTTCACAGAAACAAGATCTAATCACCGATTTAGATGAAGAGGCAGAGGATCAGGTGCAAGTGGACATCAGACCCACTTCGACTTTGCAACCATTGAAGCTTCCTGCATTGCAGCAAACTCAGATTATAGAACGGAAAGCTGCTACAGCATTGACCACATTACGTCTGCAAGCAGATGAGTTGGAGCTTTTAGAGCTAACCATTCTGGAAATGGATGATGATGAGAATGAAGAAGATGACGACGATGAGGAGAGTTCCTTGCAACTGATGAAGCTGCGTTTAATGGCCATGAATCAGCAAATGATTGTGGACAATGCACCCAAACTTTCGCCCACGGAAGCGGAGCAAACACAAGTAACCAGCAGCAGTAACAATTTAGAACTCAAGCAAATGGAGCGAGTGCCACTCACAGAGTTCTCCAAGGATGTTCTGGAGGATATCACCGAAGAAAGCGAGAGACTGCTCTCCATGAGCACAACTATCGAAGAGGAGCAGGATCCGCCTTCCCTCTCCTTGGATGAATCCAAAACTCTGCTGCAGCCAGGAGCGCATAAAACTGGAGGCAGCAGTTCCAGTTTGGTGAGTCTAAATATGCTTAAGCAGCTGGAGGCCAAGGTACAGGAGCTACACACTCAACTGGAGACCAAGGACAACTGTTTGGCATCGCTGAATCTGCAGCTTGAGACAGCAAGAAGAGAATCCAGTGCGGGTCCAGCCTCGGCAAGGGATTCCAGTTCGCTAATGACCAACTCGACAGAGTATCGCACCCTTCAGGATGAACTAGGCGGCCCAGTAAGTGTATATATAAACATTAATTTTGTGCATATACTAAACATAATTCTTTGCCCCACAGACATTGGACATTTATGTGGAGATGTCACGGAGGGATGAGTTGATTGCCAAACTCACCGATTCACTGCAGCAATCGCTGAATGTGCGTGACAAGCTGCAGGTGGATGCGGATCGTCTGGGCGGCGAAGTACAGAACCTGCGTAGGCAACTTCAAGAGACCATCGATGCAGTGAAACGCTCGAGTGCCGTATGGCCAGATCAGGAATGCAATCCCGGTCAGCGTATTTCAGAGATCTCCATGGATTTGATCAGCGAAAGCGATGATGATCTGGATCGTCATTTTCTCACGGACAACGAAGAGCGCGGATCACGGAGCTCCAAGGAAAGGCAGCTAACTCAGTTACAAACCAACGAAGAATTGGGACTGCAGGCCTCAAACCAGGAGTGGACACCGGCATTTAGCAAGCAGATCGAACAGTTCCACACATATCTGTTGCCCACCGAACAGCGCATCTTCCAGATGGTCCAGCGCAAGTTCGACGACTATTTGAACCAACAGATCACCTTGTGTCGTGATCTTGGCGCCCAGGAGCTGAAGATTGCCCGCGATCAGTGGGAGAGCGAGAAGCTAACCAGCGAACAGAACCAGCAAGCAGCTCATGCTAAGCAAATGGAGGATCTGCGCAAGTACTTTGAGCACAAGTGCGCCGATCTGGAAAAGCAATTCTCGGACGATGTCTTCTCGCACAAGTCACAGCATCAGACAGGGGACAGTTCATCGGAGTGCTCGGAGGTAGATCAGTTGCCCGAGGAAGGCGCCGCCGCGGTGTCCTCCAAGGAACCTTCTCCCCGCAAACGGAAGCGAGCTGAGCTGCTTCTTAGTCCCAGTCACAGGCAGATGACTCCTTGCGGTTTGGATTCGCTGGGAGAAAACACTGGAAAAACGGAAAATGACGTAAGTTGAGCTTTTAGTCAAATAGTAAAATACTTCAGATTAAGGATAAACCTCTTTGTCCCTTTTCCGTCTACCAAAATTGCCTATAATAATTATTATTTTTTTTTAGAATACTGCGGATATAGCCGACCTAAAGATCTTTTACCAAACCCACATCAAGGAGCTAAAGCGCGCGCATGAGGATCAAGTGCGCAAGCTGAGCGATCGGCTAAAGTTCTATGAGCGACGGCAGGCTGATGATGACTATAAGGTATGGATCAAACTTTCGAAATCCCATATCACATTGTACATCTAAGCTTGTTTTCACTAACTGTGCTAACTGCATGTCTATTCTTGTTTTTCTCTCCGAATTTTATAACCCAATAAACTAAACCAATTGTAACTACCTGCAATCAACACCCAAATGCAAAAACTAACCCAGCCTGCATCCGAATCACACGAACGTACCTGCCCGGATCAGGAATCCGCAGGGGGAGTCGCGAATACCTCCCTTATTATCATCGATGAGGATGAGTTGAATTTCAACAACGAGTCGCAGGTTATTCAGCGAATCATCGAAGAGTACGAGAGGAGATTGCAGGAGCAATTGGCCTTGGCTCGGCAGGACATCGCCACCGAGTTGGAGCAGCAGATTCAGGTGAGCGGAACAGGCAGGCATGTGGCATGCAACTCAACTCATTGCACGGTTTCTGTTAATCAAAATGAATTCATAAATCGCTTATATCAAACCCATTCCTCGCTGTTTGTTACATACAATTAATTTATTATTCATTCGAAAGAATTAAAAAATTATTTTTAAGAGATTTTTAAAACACAATTAAATATCATAGGCAGCTCAATTAATGATCAACGCAATCGTTGTATGCGTGATTCACCCCACTGATTGGTCTAATCTTAGTGTCTCCCTTGCAAAAATCTCTTCCCGAGCATAAATTATTTTTAAACACACTGCTGCACGCAGCTCACATGAAAAAAACGTGCGAAAATTGTCAAGTAGCCAAAATTTTAAATGAAAGCAAGAGGAAAAATACGAGAGGTCTAAAAACAGAGCAACATGAAATTCATGCTGCCACAAGCGTGTGCCAAAAGAACTTTCAACTCGCTTCGAATTATGTAGCATTAAATCAGTGTGCACTTTGATACCTGGGATGCCGCTATTAATACCCACCAGTCAATGATCCGCTCGTGTCGTTGACAGATACCTCAATCCTTTCCAGCAGCCGCCTCAATCCTTGCCACCTCACCAAATATGGTGGCCACGTGTCAGCAAATGGTTGGGATAAATAGAGAAGACCTCCCTTTAGTTGGCGCTACACGGGACACGATTTGTTGTTCTTTTGTGCGACACCAAAATAAATCCATCGAAGGTCAAAGACTGCTGGATGTGCCATTGTGTTTACAGTAGATACTAGTAATAGGGCATTTTGATTGGAAGATATACAATGGATATACAGTGGTCTTAAGAAACCAATATATACTGTATGTTTACGCACTATTCAAATACTATAAGATCGCATCATTCTGGCACAAAACCCCAACTGTTCACCAAAAATTTCCCGCCCCACTTATGCTGTCAGAAAATAGTCTTATATATGTATCATATGGGGGCTATCTGCCGATCGGTCTGTTTGCCAACAGCAAATTTCGCAGACATTCTGCGGGCAATATGACAATGCAAAGATACAAATATATCTAAAAGCAGCAAAAGAGCGCGCCAAATTCCCGTTGAAAGCCATGTGCTCGTCCTGTTGTCACAGCATAATAATTTATATACTTCACACCTATCAAATGAAGTCATGAAATGGAGCCAATAAAGTCCAAGCAGGAAGTGAGGCTCAAATGGGGATTAATGAAAGGGGAAAAAGTGGAGCAGAAACACCCCCACAAGAGTGGAAAGAGAGAGAGTAGGTACAGTCTAAATAACTTTTCAAAATTAACGCTCATAAATTTGAATTAATTCCAACACGCACAGCGAAAGAGAGGCAAAGCAAGCAGTGCACTGCTTGACGCGATCTCTCCCGATCCCATGCGCTCTCTCCGCCGATTTTCATTATAATATGAGCTGCCTGCTTTGGGTGGCGTTCAGTCTTTTCCGTTACTTCAATGCGTGCGTACGTCTACATCGGAGAATTCATTCATCTAAATAATACACAAACAGTTTGTGAGAGAGCTATAGATTCTACAAATCTTCGCGTGCTTCAAGTGGTTCTTGTGAAAAGTTTAATATGCAAATCATTGCCAAAAAGCGGAAAATAATTGTACATACAAACAACTAATTTGCGTGGTTTTTTGTGCCTATTAATTCGACTTTTTGTTGTGTGTGTGTGTGTAGATTTAAATCTAACGGTTCTTGTGTTCAAAAATAATTGGAAACCAAAAGGAATACTGAGGATTTGAAAAAGGAAACTACAGATCCAAAAAAGGAAATTTAAAAGTAAGCAAATCAATTTGACTAAACAAACTAAATTTGTTAAGAGTCCATCATTCAAAAGTCTCCCAAAAAACACAGACTAAATAAACAAACAGTCTGCACTTTGTCAAAGATGTGTCTTTCTCCCAAATTACTTGAAGAGTCGTTGCCCTTTCTCCCCAAAAATAAAGGAAATTAAAACCGAAGAATTCCCATTTCCAGTCGCAATCGGTCCATGAGGAGTTTATTTTGGTTCCAGGCGCGAAATTTTCGGTTTCTCTGGGAATCTTTATTTGGGTTATATTTAGTCAACTTCCCGAGGCTTTGGACAGGCTAAAAAGAACGACTTTCGGATCGTCTTTAACGAATCAATTAATCTTAAAGCAAGAATTTAATAATGGAGAAACTGTCAGCAAATTAACTTTCAATTATTAACTATTAATATTATTAATTAAATTAACTTTGGCAAGGGTAATCTGGTGGATTTGTATTTCAACGTCAAGATTCATGTAAAATCAGCCAACTGGTTTGGCTAAGTGAATTTTAATTGAAAGTCGAGGTACCAGGACCGCCCCTAAAATTAAGCAATCAAGGAAATCAATTAGAGCAGCCCTATATAAAGTAGCTCCAAAATCGCACTTTAATAATCCGAGCCTGGACTTGTGCAATGGACTACGATCGAATTCGACCGGTGCGATTTTTGACGGGAGTGCTGAAATGGTGGCGTCTCTGGCCGCGGAAGGAATCAATCTCCACGCCAGACTGGACTAACTGGCAGGCATATGCCTTGCACGTTCCATTTACCTTCTTGTTTGTGTTGCTTTTGTGGTTGGAGGCAATCAGGAGCAGGGATATACAGCATACCGCCGATGTCCTTTTGATTTGCCTGACCACCACTGCCTTGGGCGGTAAAATTATCAATATCTGGAAGTATGCCCATGTGGCCCAAGGCATTTTGTTCGAGTGGAGCACGTGGGATCTTTTCGAGCTGAGGAGCAAACAGGAAGTGGATATGTGGCGATTCGAGCATCGACGTTTCAATCGTGTTATTATATTTTACTGTTTGTGCAGTGTTGGTGTCATCCCATTGATTGTGATTCAACCGTTGTTTGATATCCCAAATCGATTGCCCTTCTGGATGTGGACACCATTCGATTGGCAGCAGCCTGTGCTCTTTTGGTATGCCTTCATCTATCAGGTCACAACCATTCCCATTATCTGTATTTGCAACGTAACCATGGACGTTGTCAATTGGTACTTGATGCTGCATCTGTCCTTGTGTTTGCGAATGTTGGGCCAGCGTTTGAGTAAGCTTCAGCATGATGACAAGGATCTGAGGGAGAAGTTCCTGGAACTGGTCCATCTCCACCAGCGACTCAAGCAACAGGCCTTGGGCATTGAAATTTTCATTTCGAAGAGCACGTTCACCCAAATCCTGGTCAGCTCCCTAATCATTTGCTTCACCATTTACAGCATGCAGATGGTGAGAGTGTGAAGTTAAGGGTTTCCAATCGACTATTACTCTGTTAATTCCTGTTTA
The DNA here is from genome assembly GCF_004382195.2 of Drosophila sechellia. Lineage (NCBI taxonomy): Eukaryota > Metazoa > Arthropoda > Insecta > Diptera > Drosophilidae > Drosophila > Drosophila sechellia. Next base: position 14,709,588 of record NC_045951.1, on the reverse strand, counting down.
GAGTCCCGTCTTGCAGGACTTGCCAGGATTTGCCGCCATGATGCAGTACTTAGTGGCCATGATCATGCAAGTCATGCTACCCACCATATATGGTAACGCCGTCATCGATTCTGCAAATATGTTGACCGATTCCCTATACTATTCGGATTGGCCGGATATGAATTCCCGTATGCGGCGACTAGTTTTAATGTTTATGGTGTACTTAAATCGACCGGTGACCCTAAAAGCCGGTGGCTTTTTTCATATTGGTTTGCCTTTGTTTACCAAGGTTGTATTTTCTTCTCTGGAAAATCCTTGTATAAGATATCTTTATTTCAGACCATGAATCAAGCATACAGTTTGCTGGCCTTGCTGCTCAACATGAATCAATAGAAACGAAGTTGTGTCCTATAAAATACTCTGCTTTCTATTTTGGATTAGCTCAAAGATTTCGCAGCTCGTTTGGAGATTTATTGCCGCGCGTCTTGTTATGCAAAGATCTAAAAATATATTGTAGCATTGCACGAAATACACGCTTTCCTATATATACTATATGTTGAGTGCACATGAAATGTAGAATTGCAAGTGACGAAAATAAAATTCCAATTTGGACGAAGTCAAAAATTTTGCGGGAAAAGCTTTAGCTCTGGCTATATGTAATTTTCGAAATAAACAAAGGGAGATCGAGAAAATTACTTACAGTAATTTGTATAGGAACGTTTTATCTTTACCTACATGTTAAGAGTTTAGATAAAAAAGTAATAGTAAAATAAAATTATTATTAAAATGTAAAGAATTTAAATTGAAAAAGCACTTTGCTTCGAAATCGTGGAATTCTTATAAAATATGTGCATTTTAGTTTACTTAACTACTTAAATCGTTTTTTTATAAGTCTGCAGCGCATCGTTTTGTTTGTCTACGTAAAAGTCTGAAGTAAATATTGAAAATGATTGAAAACAAAGAAAATTCACAATCATCATGGGATCATGACCCTCTAGTGGGGAATTGAGAAGCTAATGGGGGAGATAAGACAACCTAGTGATGATAATTCATTGAATTACTTTCAAATCATCAACTCTGAGCTGTATTTAATTGTATTTAATGTGGTTTTATGCTTTAATCATGAGGGGGTGAGGGTGTGCAGTTCGCTCCAAAAATAAGATCAAACTCCATACACTTCCTTTTCTCTTTCTTTTTTTACGTTTTGGGTGGGGAATATTCTTATTAGATTTATGTATCTGGCTCTGTTTCCGTTTGTGCCACCCTCAAGGGATCGACACACTCGACTTGGGATGAGCCAGAATAAAGATCAAAAATGTAAAAAAAAGAAAGATCACTTTCCATCTATATCATCTAAATATTTTGAGTTGAAACCATAAATATTTATGCTCTGGTGAAAGGCGGAAAAAGTTTCTTCTGAAAGCTTGATCTGTCCGGATTTTCCCATGCAATATGCAACCGAATGTTGCATCAGCTTTTCACACATTGTCCATAAACAAAAGATTTTAATCCATGTAAACAATTTGCATTTTTAGAGTTTATTGTCGGAGAATACCGTGGACGATCAGCATTGGCCCAAGGAGCTGATCTTGCTGCGCGAGAAGTTTACGGCCAAGAGTCAACTGGAGATCACTCAGCTGAACATTAAACATGCCGATGAGGTGGGTAACGAATGCATATACTCACTCCGTTCATATAAAATTTGATTCCTAACTTTTGTCGTTTATCGTAGATGTCGCGCGTGAAACTAGAATATGAAAAGCAGCTGAATCGGAAGAACAAGCGCCATCTGACCTTCGATGCTGCCCGTGACCTGGAGCAGGTGATCTGCGAACGAGATGGATTGAGGGAGCTGTCCAAAAGTTTCCGCAGCGTACTCTGTCGGCTGGCCAAGTGTGTGGCGCACTGTGAGGAGGATTTGAATGCCACACTCTCCGAGGAGGTGCAACGCCTGTTGTTCCACAGTCGCAGTCAAGATGGGGGTGATGATCTGGAGGCTACCCTTAGTAGCTCCCTAAATAATACGAAGCAAATGTTCCGTGTGCCGGATGTCCACAGCCTGCTGGAAGTTGTGGAGGATCCCAGTTTGGTGCAGTTCATCGACAGCAAGAGCAACGAAGAGCCAAGCGAGGATTTCGATTTGAATGATTGCCTGGAGCGTTTGAAGTCGGAAGCCTCCTACCTGTTGCATTTGTCAGAGGACTTGCATAAGCAGCAGCGGACACACGATGAGTCGTCGGAGCACTTGGACGAACCGGAAAAACAGGAGCATGAGCTCTGCTGCGAGGCGGAAGATGGTCTGAAGACCACAGGTGCTGTGCATCAACAAGTACTGTCGAAATTCCTTCGCACAAATTCCTTGAACGATCAGCAAATGGGCGTGGCCAATCAGAGGAAGAACAGCAATCCCGAGGCGGGGAAAACACATTCCTCCCTACCTCCAGATCTTCAAGAGCATGCGGGAAATGCGTCAGAGCTGTCGTTCCAGCTGGTGCAGCTAAAGAATCGCTTGATTAAATCGGAGGCAGATCGTCAGAACTTGCAACAGCAACTCAGTCACACTATTGATCGCAATGCGGAGCTGGGACAGGAGTTACAAGCACTGAGGGATCAGCTCTCCCAGTTGAACTCTCTTAATCACACGGATTACAATGAGGGATACGGCTTGGGCACAATGAAGAGCTTGCAGGAGCAGGGATTGGATCAATCATCGGCCAGTTTTCTTGCCCTCCAAGAGAGAGCGCGTCATTTGCTTTCATCCTCTCCGGTCAAGGAGCAACCATCTAGAGACCAAGGCAATTCCACCGTTATCTTGCTGCAAATGATCGAGGACTTTTGCCGCGAGGGCGACAGAGTGGTGGAGTTCAGCAAAAAGGACCGCGAGGATCTGCAGTCCCAGGTAAGTTAAGAAACGGTCTGCACACAGATCATCTTCCCCTTTTTGAGTTTTCCCCTCCCACCTTTTTACATTGTGTGCTAAACGCATGATCCAAAAATAAATTCGAGTAGTCCGTAAGCCAGGTTGATTATGAATTAAAAACCCCTTCGATGCCCTCTCCTTTGACCTATAACCACAAACACAAACACAGATCGATACCGCTGACAAGCAGCTGAAGGATACCAGGCGATTCCTAGAGGATCAGGCCGCCGAACGCGAACAGGAACGCGATGAGTTCCAGCGCGAAATCGAGCGGCTGAAGGCTCAATTGCGCGACAAAGAGAAGGAGCACAGCTCCTATGCCAATGCCTCCGAGGAGGTGAGTCCAGTCCATGGTTCCTATCTATGATCCCTCGGATCGTGATCTTGATTTTGGGCTTGGTTTGACTTTCGTTTGCGTTCTTGCCTGGGTTCACAAAGTCGTTTCCTCTGTCCTTTCATATCTCTTTATTTGTTTTCTATCTATCTTTTTATTATTGTTATTATTATTATTATTATTTCAAGGCTTAAGTTTTGGTTGTAAGTTTGGCTATAGACATATAAATATTTAAGTTGTCCCAGCATGTGGCCTTCCTTTTTTATTAACTGACACAATTCCGCACATTCTCAAAATATTAACACAGGACTGCCGCAAAGGCACTGAATTCTGGAAGCCATTGAAGTCATTTCCTCGAAGAGTTTACCAAATCGCATGGGGCACCTGTTGGGCATAATTCAATTGTAAATCCCCATGGGGGCATTTCAACGGAGTCAAGGGCAGCCTCCGATTCGTTTGTATATGTATATGCCTGAGCTTTTGTAAGCATCTGCCGACATATTTATAGACCCCAAGAAATGGGCACTTAAGTGCGAGCGAGTCGGAGCCTTTCAATCAGTATCCATTTAGGCGAACTACCTCAAGTTTAAGATCTCTGGGGGGTTGAGATACTTTCAATGTCGCACTTCTTTGCAAAATAATCAATGAGGTGTTACAAAATACTTATGTTTAAATTTAATATGCTTTTTTCTTGTGAATCGTTCAATGGTTTCAATGGTTTCCCTATTAAATTACGCTGCTAATTAAAATTGTAATTAAGCGGGGTTGTATTCATCTATACTTTCAAAGAGTTTTGGTTTTTTTTTTTTTGTTATATTTCGACACATATTACATAAGTTCCAATTACCATAAGTGTTCTTTGTGCTAATCAATATCATATATTGAAAATAATATTAAACTGATTAACGTATTTGTAATTCTTTGCATGCACCCAATAAATAAAACCGCAACTAAAATTACAAACTAATGCACCTGTACCCTTTTGCCACCGCGTGCACCCCAAAAAAATAGTTGAAGGTAGCGAAGCGAAAGCATGTAAGTTTGTCACTAACATTGAAACCCGCACCCGCACACTTTTCATCTCATTGGTCCATTAACTATGCTTCTATTTAAAAATATTACTAACTTAGTTTTTATTTTTATACAGTATGCACAACTGGAAAGCCAATTTAAGGAGTTAAATAAACAGTTGAGCGAGTCGAATGCGAAGCGGGATAAATTCGAGGTGGAACTGAAGGCTTCAATTGACAAAATCTTTGTGCTGCGGGAGATCATCTCGGAGCTGGAAACCCAAATCCAGACGAAGGCACTCAATGAGGAAGTTTTGGCCGAGAAGGCCCAACAACTGGAGGAATATGTGAGTTTGCAGATGCGGGACAATGATATACTGCAGCAGGAGGTGCACAGCCTGAAGACAGACATTGGAGAGGGCTATCAATCCCGTATCAGAGAGCTGGAGGAGAAACTGCAACAGAGTAGACCAACGGCAGAACAAGGCGTGGTCTTGAGTCAGGTTGCGGAAAAGTTAAGAGACATTGAAACCACGCTGGATCAAAAAACCAAAGTTCTGGAATCTCTGCACAACTCCAACGCAACCTCCAATTCGACCAGCTTGAGTGTCACCGAAGATGTGTCTATTCATGGAAGCAAGGAACCCACGGCAGTGGGTTCACCCTCGCATCCATCGCTTACCATGGAAGGTGTTCAACGGGTCACCGAAAAGCTGGACCGGCACACTCGGGTTGAGGAGGCGGCCATCAAGCGGATTCGCGACCTGGAGATGCAGGTGCATCAAATGCGCGCCGGTTGCGTGGTAAGTACAGCATATAATTATAGGAAACTTATGTTTCTACTGTGTAATTATTAATTATCTTGAAAGTATCTTGAAACGCGGAATTACAAATTGTAGCGACCGTTTGAAACGGTTTGTTTTGTGTACCCGCTCAACCGCATACTAGCAAGCTCACCAACCTCGTTATATTCGAACTCGAAACGGTTATGTTTGTGTCTTTGATAAATCGTTTATTTTAAATCCGAAGTATATTTAGATGCTCTCTCTTGATTTTTTCCACTCACGCAAGAGAGCATGAAAAAGAATTTCACTGTGATAGAACCTCGTAGTTTTCTCGATCGACAGAATCTCTCAGTTGCCTTCAGAATGGCACTCTGAACAGTTGAATCGGGAGAAATGCCCGCATCTATATAGACAATTTTGAATCGCAAACTAAATATTCGCCAGATATATAATTATATATATATAATTTTCAGTAAAAATAAATATATTATTTTGAATGCAAACTGCGGAAGTTTCGAAAATGTTTCAGGGTCCGAAGATCCCGCTGCAAGTGAGTTTTTCAAATGGAGCTTTTAATATCCGATCAAGGTTTCTCAGTGCGACAATTGCGGTGTTTATTTATTTTGATGAATTCCGCCAAAGGCAATCATAAACTATATAAATATATAATTCAATTTAATTTAATTTGTTGTGCCGTCGGTTGTCATAATGTTTTCTTCATGCATTCATTGACGGACATTGTGCGATTGTTCTGCTTGAGATGTGTGATTTATGGCAGAATTCTTGTTTATTTTTTGGGGCATTTGGCACACGCTGTCACCAAAATATATCGCTCCCTGTTCCCTTTCCGCATGCCCAGTTTGTTCCACTTCAAAAATAGATTTCATATCTTGTGGCCACCCCAAATTCAGGCCTCATTTTTTAATCCACTTGAAAATCGAATGTAAAACAAATCATTTGGTGCCTCTGGCACCTGCCACATTTCCATCACCCCCTCTAAGTGTTGCACCCTATTGTCACTGCGAATCCAATTCAACCGAAAAAAAAACAGTAGCCCAGTTTGTTTACAATATGCATTCTCTCACTGAAGCCCAATTGGAACACTAATATGCGGTAATGCCTCCATAAATTTCTTTATGCTGTGGCACGCATCCCGCTGAGTTGTTTGGAGAAAGGGGAGGCTGGACGATTGAGAAGGGGATGCAGATTGCTGGGGAAGCTGCATCCACACCCGTATGAATATAAATGGATCAAACCGAGTAAACAACAGCAAAGAGATGCCAGTACTAAAGCAAAGATACCGAGAACAGTGGAGGAACTTGTTATATGTATGCATTTCGAAGTGCTTTCTTATCCTCGGTCAATTTAACTTAAAATATTTAAGATATGAATGATATTTCAAAAATCGGTGCTTTAATTTAAAATGAATTCTTTTAAACGCACATGTTTCTCCAAAGAAAACTTGAGAATTTCATTGTGATTATATAAAATAAAGAAGATATATTGAAAGCTTAGATAAGGAAGTGACACATTTCGTCATGTCCGTTGCTCTTTTGAGCTATATATAAAAAAAATTCCATTCAATTGTTTTAAATTTGTCAGACATAAAACCACAGTGCGGAGAGATACGATAGATACATCTACTTTAATTGAAGTTGGAAAGGGTTAAATGCAGATGAAGCCAACGGTCAAATGGTCGGCCATTGACTCACCCACGAGCACCAGAGTCTACAAACTGACAGGCAGATTGAACCACTTGACTGAGTAGAATCCTACAAATATGAAGGAAATATAAAGATTTTGGTTATAAAATACACATATTACATACATACAAATATTAATATGTGTCTTAATTGATCTAATCTTCCTTTGAAGGAGCTCCAGCATGAGCGGGACACGCTGCAGGGTCGTATGGAGGAACAGACCCAGCGTATTTCTTCACTCCAAAATCGGCTGGAGGAGCAGCGACAGCGGGCGGAGCAACTGCATCGGACTGGCACATCAGACTTGAATACCCGAGTACATGAACTCCAGGGTGAGGTCGAGAACCTATACGAGCAATTGGCGGCGCGGGACAAGCAGATGGCTAATATGAGACAGCAACTGCAGCGCAGCAAGGAGGAGATAACTCGACTGGAGACGGAAGTCGAAGTACGAACACAACCAGATCGCAGTCTGGTGAACAAACTCCAGGCTGAAGTGCAGCAAAAGGGAGCGGAGATCGTGAAGCTAAAGGATAAGATACGCACAGAGATGATCAATCGTCTGGCTATCCCGGATCTCATGGAGACTATGCTGGCGGACAAGAACGATGAGATAGATCACCTGCGCGATCAACTGGAGGCCAAGGAGAAGGAACTGCAGGCATCTCGTCAGGATGGCAGCCTGATTTCATCCCCGGCTGGAGCAGCAGGAAAGCAGGATGGTAGCGGTGGCAAGTTGAGTGCCCGAACCCTAAGCGATATCGGATCGATTACAGAGTTCCCCGAACCGGATGTGGAGCGTCGAGCGGCCATGCGAAGTCTTACCGCTCCTTTGCAGATGAGCGATGGTGCGGGCGGCTTCCTGCACCAAACAATGGTAAGTGTTTGCTAGTTAAAGGGATATAGGACTTAAAAGTATGTCCTTTATGCCATTTTTACAATTTTGTGTATTTAAAATTCTTATTTCATTCTTTTATTTTGCATCAGGAAACTTCTAAGGAAGCCGTGGCTAACTTAACACACAAGCGCACCGATGACCTAAGTGGTTTCATTGTCCCCTACCCGGCTAACACTTTCGAGCACCCGCACTACTTCCAGGCCCTGGGAGTCACAGCCCAGAGCACCGATGGTCTAACGCCTGGTCTGGTGCCGAGGCAGATTAACTTCTCCAACCTTACAGAGGATTCCAAGTTAAAAACGACCAGTCTCGTGATGCACACACCGGAGTTGCCCAGGCCAACAACTCCTCCAGAGATTCATAAACTCCGAGTAAAGCTTTCCGATTTGCAAACCGAAAAACAGAGACAGCAGAGTGAATTGGAAAACAAGTTACAGGATCTGCAAAAGGAACTGGAGCAAGAGAAGGAGAAACTGAGTCGTCAAGCGCAAACTCTGCAAAGCTACGAGGAGAGTGAAGCAAAGTATAGGCTTCGCATAGAAACCCTGGAGTCCAAGGTGCTGGAAACAGCTGCCCAGGCGGCTTCTGATCGAGAAAATCTCCGCAAGGAACTGATTTGTGTTAGTGCGGCCCATGAACAATGCGAAAATGCAGCTGCTGCTCGCAAACGGGAGTTGGAGAAACTGAATAGTGAAGTCAAGGTAAAGGCCGATCAGCTGCATGCTGCTCTACGACGATGTGCAGATCTCGAACTGCAGGTTCTAACACTAGAACGCGATTTGGAGCGGCTAAAGAACAGTGATAATAGTTCGAAGCAATATTCGGTGGACGAAATTGCACAGCAAGTGGAAAAGGAATTGAACTACTCTGCCCAGCTGGACTCAAACATCCTTAAAGCAATTGAAAGCGAGGAGGAAAACAATCTGGACAAGAAGCTGCAGAAAGGTGTCCAAACGGAGGAGGAGACTTTACCTGGAACTGGCAATGGAACCGACGACGAGAACTTCACTGGCGAGCGGGAACTACTAAATCAGCTGGAAGCCCTGCGTGCTCAATTGGCCGTAGAGCGTGAGCAATGCGAAGCAATGAGTAAGGAGCTGCTGGGAGAGAAGCAGCACTCGCAGGATATTCAAGAACAGGATGTGATTATCATAGAAGCCATGCGGAAACGACTGGAGACAGCTCTGGATGCCGAGGACGAGCTCCACAAACAGCTCGATCAGGAAAGGGAACGTTGTGAGCGTCTCCAAACGCAGTTGACATCCCTGCAGCGAGCGGAAAGTAGAAGAAACAGTTCCCTGCTACTGAAGTCGCCGGGCGACTCGCCCAGGAAATCTCCACGAGCTGATTTCGAATCCGAACTCGGAGATCGTCTGCGCAGTGAGATTAAACTGCTAGTGGCTCAGAATGAAAGGGAACGGGAGAGATCTGCGGATGCTCAACGGAGCAGTGAGCGGGAACGTCAGAGGTATGAAAAAGAGCTCCAAGAGCGAGTGGCATACTGTGAGCGGCTGAAACAAGAAATGGAGAAGCTATCTCGGGATAAGGAGTCCGCCGAAACAGAGTTGGAACACTTCAATGAACGTTTAACTCTGCAAGCAAGTGAGATCGAAAGTTTGGAGGCTAGGTTAGTCACTCTCCAGGAGGCGGAAACGCGAAGGGCCAACACACGCACCCGTCAGCATCAGGAGAACGTCAAGCTCCAAGCCGAGATCCATGAACTAAAGTCCAAACTTCTGGCGGCCGAAGCAGCAAGGGATTGCCTGGACCAAAAAGTCACCCAACTGCGTTTTGATGTGAGTCGCTCTGGTCAGAGGGAGGCCAAACTAGCTGAGGCCTTAGCTCAGGCCAATGATCGATTGGCTCATAGCACCGATGACAGTGTGCCGGCGCAGTTCATGCAGAAGATGAAGGAGATCAACGCCCTGCTGGCGGAGAACACTCAGGAAAACCGGCAAATGGCTGAGACGGTCCAGTTTTTGGTGGGCGAACGTATTGCGCTGCAAAAGAAATGCGAAGAGCTGGGTGGCGCTGGTAACACCAATGTCACCGAGCTGGAGGAGCGCTGCCGGCAGTTGATCGGCCGCTATTTGCGAGTGGAGTCCCATCGGAAGGCGCTGGTCTACCAGAAGAGGTATTTGAAGCTCACACTGGAAGGTTACCAGGCCAGTGAGCAATTGGCTCTGCAGAATCTGAGAGGTGGTGCTGCACTGCCTCCACAGCGAAACATCAAAAAGAAGTTTAAGTGAGTTTGTGATTTATTGAAATTGATTAAATCATTTGCATTAACGGTCTATCTTTTCTTTTTAGGACGGTAGCCCTTGCGATCATTGCCATCCAGCGAATCAAATACATTGGACGCATCTGGCACACGGGAAAGCGGATTGTGAGCAAGTCAGTCTTCACAATTACTCAGCAGAGGTGAGATTTGCGACAGGCTTATTTGAAATCTATTGCTGTACATAGAATGCCTTGCCATAATCCCCATTTTCTCGCCCCTCTAAGCTCTAAGACGCCCATAGTAACCGTCAATATGAAAGTTAAACTAAAAAAAGGCGATTCAGCCAAGAACTAGCGTCCACAAGGTCTGGTTTGCACTTGAATGAATGCACTTGATATATAGTAACTTTAGTCACTGCAGTAGTAAAAATTAATCAATCAGTAATCAAGGTGCCTTACTTACAATAAGCCTCTTTTATAAAACTCTAAATTTGTACTTTTGCATATTGTTTAAATGATACAAACTATGATATTCTCGATCAGGAATAATAATACAATTTAATATAATATAATATAATATTTATTTTGCATTAGAGTTCGATCAGTAATCACTGAATTGACGAAATTGTAGTTTTACTAACTATGCAAACTTGCTTTAAATTCACTTCGAACTTGATTTATCACTCAACCAACCTTTTTTATACGATTGAAGACTAATGTGATTCATCTTTTTAGAAGTCCTGGATTAAACCTCAATGTGGCGCCTCCCCAATCCCCACTGCCTGGGCCCAACTCAAATCCACCCACCAATAATAACAACCTCATGGGCCGACTTAGTTATGCGCCCCTCTCACCGCCAATGGTTAACTTCAGCACCGTGCAGCCAATAATGCTGCCATCGGATTTCACCCTTCAAGCGCCAACAACTTCGTTGCAGTCCACCATTGCCAATAACAATAGCGAAAACACTCTGCCATCATTGGCAAGATTGGACTGGCCGACGATGCAAAAACCAAAAAGAGCGCATGCGCGGCATCATTAAGCCCAGGATAGCACACAGTTCCATAAGGGAGAACTCAACTGAAGGCCCTAACTTTAAGTGAAGCCATATATCGAAGACACTGCAAGCATGAAAGCATCAAGGATGTTGGACAAGCGATCCATTTTAGAGTTAATCACCTGTACCATTTCCCTCATTATTAGATCTTAAGCTGTTGTAACCTATTTTAAGCGTGGGCGCAACCACAACAAACCTAGAAATGTAATCGCCTGTAAGTGTTATTTGTATTTACCGCCCAAATGTAGCCATAAGCATAATGCTAATCCATTTAATCCCAGTATTTTAATTGGTTCGACTGACTATTGGCTGACAAATCCCAGAGTCACTTACATATATTTAGTTTTATTTCGTTTGGGTTCTGACTGTATAAGTTTCCTGCTAAGTTGATTAAACCAATTTATTTCACATTGGAAAAGTTTATGTTTATTATTTTCCTGTTCCTAACTCGAATGTTTTCTGTACATAAACGGAATGTGCCTTAAGGGTGAGAATTCACTGGACAATTAAGAATTAAATTCATCAAATTATTCAAATAAAGTTTACCACCTGAAAAAGGTATCAAATGCAGTAGATTAAATGAAATGTGGGTACAAAAATCATATATTTGAGCTTTTTACGTTGGAATTTCACATTAAAGGTAAGTATAAAAAGGCATTTAATAAACACAGCGAAAACAACACTTAAAACAACAACACAGCAAACAACATTTAAATTATACTTTACCTAGTCATAAAAGAGCACGCAATAACAAGCTAAAAATCTACTGCGTATACTTGATATTTTCAAATTCAAATTACAAAGGATGTAAATAAGGACTTGTAGCTTCGAGAATGGATATAAACAAAAGTGTTCTTTAACAATATGCTAAGGGGCCGAATGGATGCAGCTGTTCCATTTTCCAATTGCCGGTTAAGCTCAACAGGTTGAGGAGGGGTTGCTTGGGCAAATGTCAAGTGCTGCAAGGACATCTAAGACGGACATACAGCAAAGTACCTTGCCTCAGGGCGGCTCTTCGTCAAATGAACGCAAAAGCTGCAATGTATTTGCACGTCCAGCAGGGATTCGTTTGGATGCCGCCCTCTATTTTAACCCCCTTTAGGCCAAGGAAAATGTAAGCTATAAATTGAAAATACTCTATTATTTTATAATAAAGAAAGTTGCTTAAGTTCGCTATTACTCTATTCTTCGTTGTTTTAAAATAAAAAAATGATCTGAAATCATCGCAAAATGTATGAAATTCTTTTGAATTTGTTAATATATTGCATTTTTTTTAAGAACACATAATTAGAAGTAGTTCAAACATCCTTTTAAATATAAATATTATTTTTAAATTTAATATTTGTATGGTTTATTTCAAAAGTTTTATTTCTTCGAGATGAATGTTTTTGAGTTCGCTGAAATAGTTAACATATCCTGAATAAAATACCCTTGATAATTGCTGGCCAGCTCGTTATCAGCCGCAGCAGCACACCGCCCACTGATAAGGACTCGTGGAGCTTTCCGTTCGGCCGTAGCCGAAGTTGGCCGAATGTTTACGGCCGGAAAAGCAGAGCTTTCCCTGCAGCAACCGTGGAATCGGCGGTGGACAGGCAGAAATCGCTAACATATGGTAGCGTTGAATGGCGCATCGTCTAGCATTGGCTATCCTGTCGTTGTGGCAAGCGGTCCTTCCAACATCCTGCCACTCACATCCTGTAACTCTCACACGGCGGTTGCGAGCGCTTTCGATACGGATACGGATTCGGATCCGGGCTCTGTTTTTGTCTTTTCCCCATCGAGCGGTGTGTGTGGGCCAGAACAAAATGAGATTCAGTTGTCTGCAATTTGAATAGATTGCTTTTCGCATAAATATCGAAAATATTTTGAAAAGAAACTCAGTGAATTCGCTTATTGCGCCTTTGGTGTTAAATTCCATCCTTGATTTGCATATGCCAAGAGGAGTGTTGCTCAAAGTTTCGTTTGAATATTAATGAATTGTGCCCAGGGAGATGATTAATTATACCGATTTTGTGTAAAAAAACAATAAAAAACAATTAATTTTTGTGAAAAAGAGCTCACACAAATCAAAAATAAAAAGGTAAGTCCAAAAATTCATTTAACCAAATATTCGAAACATAATTGTATGGATGTCTAAAAAGGCAGCCATAAACTCTCTAGCCAGATAATAATATAAATAAAATAATGCAAGTACTAATTGTTGTACTAATCACTTAGTATGCTTTTCCATTCTTATCTCAACATTAATTTCCCAATTGTAAGAGTTTCAAGTTTAAAATGCCTCTGCCACTTTAAGCCATCGACAAACAACTCAAAAGAAGTAAATAGTGAAGGATGAGGACGGCGATGAAGAAATCCAATTTGATAAGTAATCGCATCAGCCGAAAGCCTTGAAATTCGCACTTAAAGCGTCTTCGAGCCCCTAATCCCAGCCATTTAAACACTAAACCAGCGAATGCCAGCATTTTTTTATGGCACCCAAAAGGTCCTTTTTCTTCGTCTGCCTGTTGAATATTTACCATTCAAGTTGATATTTTTATATATATGTATATATATTTTTCTTTTGCGGCAATGCTTTGGGCTTTGGCTTATTAAATCTGTGATTGTTAGCACCCTGGTGGGTGGTGGTGGTGAGTGGAAATCTCAACAAAAGTTGGCCAGGTCAAAGGCCGAAATAGTTGAGGAGCTCTTTGATTAGGGTCCCTGGTTATTTTTGGGCTTTTAGCATTTCCAGAGAGTAAAAGTTAACTGTTCGTTTCGCTTCCCTATCATCGCACATGTGTATCTGCATGTGTTATTTGTTGATAAGATAGTTCTCTCTTATCTGCGAACAATATACGGGTATTGAATGTACAATTCGGCTTCATATTCGTTACGCCCCTGCAGAGGATTTTTTTCCTGGTAGGCGTTACATAGGATTGTATACCTAATTGATGTTAGCCTTTTTTTTCCATTCCCATTTTTTTTGTCTATCTAATGACGTCAAGCATGTATATATGAGCAACAGCTAAAAGGGAGCACCTATATCTGCAAATTGGTTAAAGTTGCTGTGGCAATTTTCGAATTTATAAGTTGTTAATTTGTGCTGCAACTCTGGTGGGCAAAACTTGACCAAGGCAGCAAACTTTTGCCGATGTCTGTGCTCGGAATGGGGTGGCATGCTTGGTTGGCTTCCATGTCACCAGGCGGAGAAAGTACAAAAGGGATGGGCAGAATGATAGAAAGCGAGGAGCAGTAGAGAAGATGGCAGTCGATGGCGAGACAGCTTGTCACTGACATGTCCAGGGCTTAAATTTCATCCTTCACGCTTCCCTGCCAGCACACAAGTTCATTATTGTTATTTACCCCCTCCCCTCCCCCAGCAGTGTGGTGCACTTGCTTTAAGTTTTTTAATTATGCTGCCTGGTTATGTCCCCCCGTTTAATCCGTTTTAAAGGCGGCCATACATGGCGTATGCGTGATGGGTTGGGGGAATTGCGAATTACTTGATGTCTGGCTAAAACACACAGAAAATTTATGACATGCTCAAAGAGTGTGTTTTACTTGGTCGAGGCTTATGAGTTTGTTATATCTATTTGCGCAAGTATATAGTAAATATAAATCATAGTGATATTTTTTCTTACGAAGAAAATATGCAACTTCAGTAAAAATAAACCTAGCACTAAAATCAAAGTAAGAGACAATATTAAATGCATAAGATGCAAATGGTTTTTAATATTTTGTTATTGTTATTGTTATTGTTTAACTTTGCTTTATTTATTTGGTGAACCATTTTTTTGACTGCACAGTGAAGCATTTGCAATTAGCCTAATTGAAACTCCACTTTGAAAATGGGCATATGGAAACACTTAACACTCAACCATTCGTAATTCGGTTCGGCAGCCGTTCTCGTTAATTTATAATTACCTACCTAATGAACAACTGATTCGAGAAGCTTTTTAAATAGGCACTTAGTTGGTTCAAGCTGGCATAATTTATAAAGGCATTTGCATATATAAGCGTATTTTGAAATATCAGTTTAGTTTACTTTAAACCTTCATCAGGATGAGAATTTTCATACTTTCGGTGCTGTTCGGCCTAGCTTTACTCGCAGAAGCAGCAGCTAAACCAGATTGGATTACACCGAGGGAATACACAGTCACACTTGAAATAGATTAAACTAGTTAGGATGTAAAAAAAAACAACTTTCTTCAAATGTATGTGTGCACGAAAAAGAAGCCAACTTAATTGTTTAAACTCTCAGTTGGTCTTCTACGTATTTGCAAAAACTTTCAAACTGTCACCTGCACTCGTGCATACAAAGTTGCAGTAGTAATCATACTAAAATGTTTAAATAAAACAGTGTGCCTTGGCTTGGAAATTACACTTAGTGTTACATTGTTTGGTTAGGAATGTAAACTATAATATACAATTCCTTCTTGTTTATATGGTTGAATAAAAAAACTTTGAGAGTTCAAAAAAGCTATTAAGATGTTACTTGGCTTTTGGTTTTAAAATCAAATATACTATAAATAAAGATAATTTAAAGCTTACAATTATGTAAGGAACCAAAAAGGAAATTCTACGCTTTCCTAGTAGACATTTTCAAACAAATATTTAAGCTTTCTTTTTCTACCATCGAAATTGAAATCCGGAATCGGAACTCAGAAGTAAGACTTTTTAATTGCAGTATTGTTTGAGACAATAGAACAGATGGAAAACATCAAGCTACCAAATTTTTGGCAAACCGCTAATGACAACTATTCAGCAAAATCTGTTTTCAATTCTCCGAACGCCGAGAGCCCAACTAAGCAAATATGAAACTACGCAAAACGTGGTTAAATAATTTGCACGGATTCCCAGAAACGAATTTTAGTTGAATCAATATTTGAACTGATTAAATGAAAAGTAAATTATACCCGAAAAAGAGGAGCTCTATAAAATGGGGGAGCAATGGCCAATTTATGTCAGTTGAAAGTGGTTGCTAGTTTGGAAAATATGCGTCTGTTCGTGGCTCTGGTTTGTGTCAGTTTGGTGGCAGTGTCATCTGCCCAGTTGTCCCTGCGCGGAAGATTGGGACGCTCTGCGAAGGTGGACTTGTCAGTGGAGCCACCCACATTGCTGGCCAAGGCAGCTGGAATTGTGCCCACTGTGCTTGTGAAGAATGCCGGCATCGTGCCCACTGTGCTGGTGAAGAATGCAGCCCAAATCCTACCTGCCGTCAATGTTGCCGCCGATGTGGAAACGCCCAGCATCCTGCCTCAAGTGTCCAACAACATCTTGCCCTACTATCCCCGCTACTGGCCCGACTATGGATCCTTTGGCTATCCCGGCGACTGGAACGGTCCCAGCTACTGGGACAACAACTACTACGACTATGGAGCACCCTATCTGCGCAGACGTCGTCTTGTTAAGCCCGTTCTGTCCCCTGCCGTGATTAGTGCACCCACAAACTCCGACTCCTCGTCCACCACCACCACAACCACCACCGTGTCTGGTGAGGATTCGCCAGCTGTGACTACCGATGTCGTTCCCGATCAGGCTGACGCTTCCGAAAATCAGATTGCTGAACCCGTGTTCACCACCCAGGTGATCTAAGGAGAGGTCTGAAAAATAATAATTGAAGCTAATATATTGAGCAATTATTGTTTCATTAAGAGATAGCTGGGTCTATCATTTTAGAGGGTAAAACATTTAAGAAGACTTTAATTTGATAAGTTAATACCATTTTGGTATATAGTTTGCATAATTAACGGACAATTATGATAGATTTGAAACTTATTCGATAATATCTATGATTCAGGATTTGTATCAAAGTTAATTATCAATTTATGGCCACTTTAGGCCTCGAACCATAACGAGTACCCATCGGATATCTTATCGCGGTTCATCCTATATACTAAACGCTATTTGTGGCATTGAGTAGAGTGCAAACACGGAGCTCAGTGGGGCATTAAAGGTGCCAACTATTCGTTGCCGTGGCCAACCAGTTTTGACCAGCAGCCGAGCCATGAAAAAAGCAACAGGCTAAGAGCCTTCCATATGGCGCAATATTGAAATATCCAATCAAAATGTTAATTCGAGGATAGAAGCAGAGACGAGAATGAATGAAAATCAAAGGACCATTTTTCGTTAAGGCCGTGCATTGTTTGAGTCCTGTATCCTGGCCAAGGATCAACTCACTTCAGGTAACATTTTCAATCGAAACTTGATGGGTTTTTATGTAAATTTACGATACGCGCGCCAGATAGATTTTGATGAAAAAAATAATACCCTTTTCACACTTGTTGATTCATTAAACGGCGCGACCGATGGGAAAATACATAAAAAGAAGGGGTTTATTGTTATTTTCGCTCTTAGTTTGTTTGGATACAACAAAAAAATTGTGTTTGGTTTTGTTTTTGCCTATGTAACCGGAGCATATTGAGGGACTTTCTATGCTCGCTGGACTAGTGGGAGTGGGAATGGTAGTGAAGTGCTTTTTGCTCCATGTTTATTTTTAGGGTTTTGGCCGGGTCTTAGGGTCTGGCGCCATCGGGCTCCTGCCACTCCCACTCCGACTACCCTCCCTCCCCACAAAACCTCCCCTTGAATAACCGCCCCTATTTAGCCAGCGCGCTTTCATACCGAAAAGCTTTGGGCTATGCAAATGAATTAATGCCCATGAAAGTTTCCGTCGGGCGATGAGAGAGTACTTTCTACTGCAGTTTCGCCTAATTGCATCAATTAGGTATGTTAATGCCAACGGTTGAACTGCAAATGCTCTTTTCTTTTCGGTAAATATCTCAAGAACATGACTTGGCCAGAAATGTCAAAATATGCAGCATTTGCTCTTTTATACATATATAATGAATTTGTTAACTATCCACAGTTGGCAGCACTTAACTTGGTTAAGTTAAGCGTTATTTCTTCATTCCAATCACAATGGCGGGCTTAATAAGCTGAAAGTAATGAATAAACATCGGATATGAGAGCTAGCCGCTAATAATCCCATGCACATGACAGCATATGTGTACACTGAGCGAAATGTTTTATGGCCTTTCTTGGCCAAACGACTGTCAAATAAATCGCTTGGCTGCTTTCTTTTCGACTTTTTTTTTGCGGTGATGTCCTGTCACTCGAACGACTTGATGAGAGCTCAGCCATCACCATCATTGACATAACAATTGGAAGCACTTCCGTTTCCACATGAGCAGCCAGGGGCTGCTTTATATGTGGGCCAGGCCTGCCTGCTTTTTCCGCTCGTATCGGGGGAAATGGGAAATGTGGCCTATAAGCAAACAGAAATTAGCGTCCGACGTCGAAGGAAATGATTGCCCAGGAGATGAGCGCTGTTAGGGGACGTCGGTTTGATAAAAGAAAAAAGTACGAGTTATGGGAGGGATATCTTAGCTTAAGCCCAAGTGAATTTGTTATCATGCCGCATTTTCTTATTCGGGGATCTTTTTAATTGTTATTTTAAATATATGATAATTGCATTAAAGTCATACACTTGGAAGTGTGAGAATTTGATTTGTTAGGATCTTGTATGAAAGGTTTATTACCTGGCAATATTCATAAAAAGTCACTGATATATTTACAGTGCTTTCCCAAAGTTTTCGTAGTTATTAATATTTTCATATTATATTATAATTTTCAAAAATATTTTTGAGCAAACTGCACATCCACTTCGCTCTCTGTGTGACTTCATCTTTTATCTTGTCATATATCAACAAATAATAATTTAAAGCCAACACATGGCATATATTCCGCCCCAGGGGCTCCCGACTCCCCATGGGACTAGACAAAGTTTCGTAATTTTTTCGTATGCAAATTACCGTGCAGGGGGTTCAGGCCATGGCAAATTGACCAAAACATGTCAACTGTGTCAACAAGAATTATATCAATTGCGCTCGTTTTACGTCGATTGCAATAATTTGACCTGGCAAAGGTCACAATGAACATTTCTTGGAACGAATTCGAAAAGACTCCACTTCACGAATTCCCTATTCCTTCCAAATTAATTTTTTATATTTATTAGGTTTTTTTTAAACATTTTATAAAATGGTCTATTAATATAATTAATAAAATTCACAAAAACATATGCAATATTTAGAAATGGACTGTAAAAAAGTACGTGGTATGCGCTAGTCGATGCAATAATATATGCATTCCCTTTTTCCGTGTGCAATCATAGTGCTTTTATTATATATTATCGTTCAATTTTAATTAGGGATTATTTCACCCACCTTTGCGAGGACACATTTTCCATTTTCAATTTAAATTTCATTTATTGGATTTCGCAACTTTTACAGTAGCCCAGTTCGCCAAATTCGTATGCACAATTAAAGGAATAAAATGTAATGTTCGGTTGTAATCAATGTTAGTCCGTTTCATTTCGGATAATTGTCTAGAATCGTGGGACCGCCAAGAGAATTACTTTAATTGGCAGGAGGCGGGGCAAGGTCACCGACAATCGAACGGGGTCAGTGGTTATGGACGGGCATATATGTATGTATGTACGGGGACTAAGGAATCGATTGCAATCACAGTCATAAAGCGAATTACTTTGAACCCAAAGCGCACAGGCTGCAGGAATGCCTTCGGTTCACACATGGGGGATAAATGGGGTTAAGGGTAGTTACGGCGCTTGTGGTGGTGGCCATGGGGTCAAGTGTAATGGACATGAACATGTGATGCACGGACTGTTGACCAGGCCATTCGAGTTGGAGGAGCAATTGTCTCCTAGATCGGGTCACTGAGTCAGCAAAGGAAATGTGCGTTTTCCCTTTGTCTCCTATACATATTGCGGTTTAGGCTCTGCAGCTGATCAGTAAAAGGTTGCCATTTTAATTAAATGGTGCATGAGATAAATAAACGCAATTATATTGAATTCCTTTCGCTTGTGTTGTTTTTCATTATTCAACTGAAATTCAATAGATGATCTACCAAAAGGTATTCCTTTGAAATGATATAGAATGGCACATTTCAATGAAGGTGCCTTTAGAGCAATCATTCAGCACTAACTACATTCGGTTTATAGATAGATGCTTGACTATTGACTTGTACAATATGAAATTGAAATTATTTTATACACTATTATTTTATATGAATTTAATTTCCTTCTAGTTTTCAATTTACCACACTCAGAAAATATGTAAATAATTAAAAGTCTTCTGTAATTATTCATGCAGAATTTATAGGTGTCCTCTAAATCTTATCGAGGCCAATGAAAATTCTTCAATTAGCCAAGCTTGATGCCACATAATTGAAAAAGTATGCCAATTATGTCAGGTTGGCCTTAAATTCGTAAGCTACCACAGGGGAGCGAATTCTTGGGGTGCCTATTTTTAGCGCGCTGAAATGTATGCTACAATTTCCTTCAGTGGCACGAGGCCGAGTCGAACTTGAATCAAATTATGATTAAGTCCTTACGGACGCCTGTCAGGGGAATGCGTGCGTGAATGTCCCTACGAATGAGTCCTGTGGCCGTCTCCGTGTGAGTGAGTATCTGTGTGCGTGACATTGATTGGCATTGAGCTGGGCGTAGGCAAATGTGCGATATGGAAACATGGCCAAAACCCTCTCGACCATCGCCGGCAATTGAGTTAAGCGCATGTGGATGCCGTTTAAGCCCACGACATGTCCAACCGACGACCAACTAATCTCATTGTCGGCATTAAAAATTACAAACACGCGCCGCATTATAATGCAATTCGCCTGTGTTCGACGAGCACCTGACTGCCTTTTGCCACCTTCAACTCAGCCACCATCCTTCATCATTCTTGATGACTCCTTCGTTGGCAACATTTCTTCCCTTTTAACCACCTCCAGGAACTGTTTACAATTGCGCACAAGTCGTCAATGCCTGTCCTCGTCCTTGGGCTCCCTTCAATGGTATCTGGATGTTCCAACACGAACTGCTTTCACTTTCCTAGATTTTTTCACAGATTGTGCATTCAACTAAACATCATTACGTTTTTCCAGTTGTCCCACGCAAATAAGCAACTTAAGCTGAAATTTTATGGTTGTGGCTTCTTTAAGAAACATTTAATTTGTCACAGGAAAAATATAGTACGTTTTCTACAATTCCAAACAATTTATGATTTATATGACTGGTTTAATTGGAAATTTAAAATTTGCGTTATCTTTAAAAGTCTTTTAGATCGTTTGTCTAAAACTATGCTTTAAGTAAAAATTTTTTTTTTTAATAAACTGTTTATTTTTATTTATGAATGATCCCAAAAATATGAAATGAAAATAATGTAACATTTAGTGGTTTTTTATGAAAACTTTCAATAGGGCTAATTGCCTATTCATTTTCCATAGCGGCTATCTCTTTTTCGATGTCATCTAGAGCCTGGTCAATAGCATCTTCCTCGGGATCGATCAGCTCATCGTCATTTTCGTTGTCTTCCTGGGCAGCCTCCTCGGATTGGTCATGGTGCCCATCTTCCACCTCTTCCTCTTTATCGAGCTGATCCTCTGCTAGATCATCAAGTTGGTCCTCTGAAAGATCTGTTTCGTTGTCGTCTTCATCCTCTTCAGTTTGATCCTCCTGTTGGTATTGATCTTCGCCAGATTCCTCGTCACTCTGGGAGATCTCATGAGAAAACTCTTGGGAAATCTCGTGGGATTCCTCTACACTGGTCTGTGGACCCTCGACAATTTGACCATTAATGGTGGGCATGATGCGATAGTAACCGTTGTAATAGTACGGATACCAATTGTTGTTCCATGGGTTATGTTGTTGAGATGGGCGAGTATTTCCCTCGTTGCTGTTGGCAACAGCATTGGACACTCCCGTAATGATCACCGTGTTGTTTCCAAACTTAACCGTCGTATTCCTTTGACCGGCCTCTGCCAGGACCGCCTGCAGCCAACCCAAATTCACCTGGGGAGCTGCATTGCCATAGGCCAGGATACCGGCAAAGATCACTAGGGCAAATGCTATGGATCGCATGATTATCAAATGTATACAGGCTGAGTGCAACTGAGACTATGATTTCCAATTAGCTTATCTTTGTTTTTATATCTTTAAAAAATGGTCCAAGTCGATCGATTTATTGTGACATGATTACATTATGCTAACAATCATCAAGGTTTCATGGCCTACGATATATTTAGTTGGAAGTAGTTCTTATTTATGGCTTACCACAAATATGACAACGAACATGTGAGTAAATATTCAGAAGTTTCGAGTATTCGGAGCAAAACAAGTTAATGTGCTATGAATCAGAAAATAAGAATATGGAGGGCCATTCCCAAAATTTGTAAACAATTGTAGGTGGAACAGTGGTTATTCTACTAAGAAGTAAAAAGGAGGATACATGTATATATAAATATATAAGTTTATATATTTACTTAAACCAGTTTCCTATGAATTAGTAACATCCTGTTTTTGCTTTCCTAAGGTTATACAATATATACCCTAATATAAAAGTATCAAGTTAGCCATGCTTCACTGTAATTTTTGTATGGTCTCCAAGTTCCGTCAGTAAAATGTTTACGCACGACTTTGCCTCATTTTTTGAGGCTCAAACCAAGGCAACAGCTGTCGCGGAGTAAACACAAAATGAGCCAAATAAATTGTCACAATGCCAGCTTTTATTTTTCTGCCAATTTAGAGATTTGCTATAAAAGCGTATTTTAAATGTAGAACTGAACTTAGTTTAAAACTAAATTTGACAATACAATGCGTGCCTATTTGCTCCTTGCCCTGTTTGGATGTGTGCTTTTGGCCACAGTTTCCGCAAATCCGGTGGACATTGACGACTTGGAGGACCTCGAGGAGGACAAACGAATTGCTGATGAGCAGGATAATGTCAACGATGATGAGGAAGACGATGAGGATATAAATGAACCCGAGTCCGACGACGACTTAGATGAGCCTGAATCCCCGGATGATAACTCCGATGACGATTCCCAGAACAATGATGATTCCGAAAGCGACGAGAGCAACCAGTACAATCAAGATGAAGAGTAGCTCTAATGGGAATTAACCCTTTCTATTCATTATTGTTTTTATCTACACGTTTTCAACGGTCGTTAGACGTTTAAACAACTGTTTACACAGAAAAACACAGTTCATCTCCAACAACCAAAGAAGTAAATGTTTTTATGTTATTCTAGCAAATACACACATTTCTGGAAACACCCGTTATCGGAATTGGTGCTTTTTACTTCACTTCTTTTTATACAGTTCTTAAATCATTTTGTAAAGAATTACATACTACGAAAAACTTAAAAATACAATTTTTTTCACTAATTAACCGCAAAGCAATATTCTTTTCCATACTCTTTTTTTTTTAGCGCTGGGAGAAAGAAATAATTTTCTGCCTGTAATGTGTGGCTTAATAGATCAATAAATGTTCTATCCCTCAAATATTTAATTAACATTAGTAAAGTGCAGCCATTGTGCAGTTTGCAATAGGAATTTTAAAGCAAACACGGCATGCATATATAAGAAGTTCAGTACTTTGAAAAAACTTATTCAAAGAAGAACTAAGTCTACGAAATAGAGATGCACTTTCTGATGGTACTCGTCCTAATTGCTCTTTTGGCCATGGCCTTTGTGAGTGCAAACCCACTTCCGCATCCAAGTGGAGAAGTTATCGTTATTGTCAACCCAAAAGGCCTAGATGACTGTTACACTACAACAACGTCTGCTTAAATTCGAAAATACAAATATATTTCGAAATTCTTTCCCAATGCAATTTCTCAAATACAAAATATGAAATGAGCAACTGATAAGTCACCAATAAAGAAATAAAAATAAAACTTATTTAGGGTGAAACTTTTAAATACGTTTTTTTCGACTTTATATGTTAAATAAGATCAATAAACGTTTTGAAGTTCGAGTCATCCGATTTTTTATTTTACTATATATACCAAAGTATACATATGTATTTATGTACTATTTTCTCGAGAAAAAATTTGGAATGACGGAAATAAAAAGACGAAGTATATAGTAATGAAGCTGAGAAATTGGTTTTTATTGTTTAAAAAGGTCAAAAAACCATTCACTATCTTTTTAATTCAATGATTGCATGCGTGTGTATAGTAAATACGACACGACTATTAGATACCTGTTAAACAGATAGTTAATAGCACAGAATTGAGATATAAGCCCAACGAATTTCGTCACTAAAAACAATTCTGGATAATTCCTAGAATAATATCAATTAAGAAAGTGCGTCACCACGCAATAATGGGAAAAGCAATTGTTCAAATATGAAATTCGTAAATGACTCGTTCAAATAATAACAAAAACAGTTACTGTCAAAAAAAAATAGGTTTTTAATATAAAAAGCGACTGATCGAGTAAAGTTCCAAATCAGTTTAAAACTTCGCTGAGCACAAAAACACCAAATAATGCGATTCTTAATTGTCGTTGCTCTTGTGGCCTTTTTGGCTGTTAACCTTGTGGCTGCTCGACCAGCTGAGGATGAGGAGTCCTCCGTCCAGAACAACACTAGTGAGGATTCGAACTCCGATGCTGCCGAGGAAGAACCTGCTGTTGAAGAAAGTCACGATTCTGGAAATGAGGATAACCAGGATGAAGAAAATAGCGAGGACAATCAGGAGGAGTCAGATAATGAATCAAACGGAGATGATGAGGAAGAAACCAACGGGTCTGATGATAATACCGAATCGGATAATAATAACGATTCAGAAGGCGATCAGGAGCAGGATGCTCCACCCAAGAAGCAGATTCGAACATTCGGACCTCTCCTCATCCAAGCAAGGCCCCTTTTCCTCGATTAATAACACGTGTTTTTAAAATATCCATAAACAAAATGCTTTAAAATTATACTACAATTAAAACAATAAATAAATTAAATATATGACGATCGATTTGAAAAAACGCCACAAAGTATATAGCACTTTTTGCAGAATTGGTTTAGGTTGAGGGGCTTGTCTACACAGTTGAAAAAATTATATAGAATGAATAAACTTTCTTAGCATAAGTTTAAAAAAAAAAATCAGTTTTGCTTTATTTTAAGTTTTTAAATATAACAGTTTTTTTATTTGAAATCTGGCCACAAGACTTTAAATAATTTGATTTTGCTTATACTTCTTGGGGCATTAACATATATTAATATATATCACCACATAGCTAAAGTAACAAAACACAGCTGTATGTCATAACCACAATTATTTTCTTTAAAATCCCGTGTTATAGAATTGCTTCAGCAGTTTTCACGGCAATTTTATTGCATATCTCTAAAGTTGATCCCAGTTATATGACTATAGCTATTTTTAATAACTTCGTGCTATAGAATTTAGCACTTTTCAAGTTTTTTTTATATGCCTCTCAGTTCCTAAATATATCTCTTAAATTGTAGTTCACTTACATCGTCAGTTGACGGAAGAGTTGGCAGATAAAACTGCATTATTTACTTTTGTACATATATGACAATCTACAGATTGCACAGCTTGGCAGGTTAAACTTTTCTGAATAAGAACAAACACTCCGTTTTTTATATAAAATGTGCAGTTTATAGGAGAAATATGTAGTTACCGTAGAAATTCAAGTGGATTAAGATGCGTTACTTAGGAGTTATTGCTCTCGTCGCTTTCCTGGCCATTTCCGCTGTGATGGCACATCCACCTACAAATAGTAGCATTGAACAAGGATCAGGATCCAGTAACCGATCAACCATTCGTCCTGTCCCCAGATGGCCTAAGTGGGGTGGAATCGGTCCAGTCATTTTAAACACTCCCCCCACTCCGTGGCAATGAGCGTAAATAAAGATTTCGTAGTAGATTCTACGAATCGGCCAAAATTTGCGAGACTTTTTCTATAAATAGCTGAATGTTGTACGAAATTGGAAAGCAGTTTTCGCGATAACTCCTTAGACTCAACATCAAAATGCGTTCCCTGATTCTTGTCGCTCTTTTGGCCTTCTTGGCTGTTTGCTTTGTGGCTGGCCGTCCAGCTGAGGATGAGGAGTCCTCCGCTGCCGTGGTTGAGAATGCCGATGAGGAATTCGACTAGCCATGATGCGGAGAGCACCGGAGCCGCTGATGCGGAGGAATCCTCGGATGAGGAGACAACTGAAGAGTCTGGCGATTCCGCTGACGAATCCAGCGATGATGCCGATGAGGATGAGGCAACCACTGCTGCTCCGGTCAAGAAGCACATCCGTCCCTTCTGGCCCAGGTTCGGAGGTCATGGTCCAGTTGTGATCAGGCATCACACTGGTTATGTTGTCTAAATAAAAAATATTATCTTTAACAAAAATCTAACTCAAACTAAAAATTCAAACTTTTCTACCAGTTTTCTATACAACTCCATTATTTTCAAAACAAATAAAGTGAAATTTCAAAATTGAAAACATTAAAAGCAGCTGATTCTTATATCGCAGCAGGCAGTATTGTTAGGAACGTTGATGAAATGCGTACCTTGTGTGCTCTAAGTTTGATCGCTTTCATGGGCATAACCCTAATATCTACAAAGCCATTGGATAAATCTAGCCAACCGAAAGTTTCAAGGCCACTAAATCAAGCGGATTTGGATAAAATGCTAAAAAACTTGAAGTTGCTTGAAAAATTAGCCAATGAAACTTATTATTCACCAGATCCCACCACAAAGGAGACATATTTAACTCAAGGTCAAACGGCGGAGGAAACTAAAGAACCAACTGGAGAGGAAACCAAGGAACCCACTGCAGAGGAAACTCAAACTGGAGAAGATGGCGAGTTCTTCGAAGATGAAGAGGAGGAAGATGAAGCGACTGTGGACAAACCAACTGATGCCATACCAGTTAATTTTCTAAAATATCCCGAGTACGAAGAAGATTTCAAGGCTTATCCAAGATTTGCAATCCTTCGAAATGGCTATGTGCATCACATGAACTTGGACTTTTAGCGTATTTCATCACAAAATTAATGCTAATGACGTGTTCTCAAGAACAATGCCAGTTTATGTCGATAGATGGGGAAATTCCGACTACAGTCAGGTGGTTTGCACAGCTGTGACTCTGAATAAAAGTTAGATATGTGGTAGCTATGTATGAGTTTGTTTTCCAAAAGCTATATCTACAGTGTGTTCTGAACTACACATTTGAGTAGTTTTGTTTTTAGTTACCAAAATGCGTCTCTACGTTGGTTTTCTATCGGTTTTGGTTCTTACTTTTCTGATTGTGTTTATCACTTGTGCTGATTCATCTGGAAAGTCCCGAAATCGCGAAGATCGATTTGATCTAGAAAACGAGCGATTTAATAATCAAGGAAGTGACGAAATAATTGCGCCATGTGAAAGTACGGATAGTGTGGAAATCGATAGCTGTCGTCAGGGGAAAAATACAGGGGAGTAAATACCCCAAGAGAAAGACATTTAAATTCGATATTTAGCAATAACATTCGATAATACTGTACTAAATAAAAATGTATAAAATACAAAGAATAGCAATAGCTATGATGTTTACTTGGTTTGGTTTTATAGATAGAATAAAATTTGATAAGTACCGATTTTTGATCATGCTGGCCATAGTTTTTGGTATGCCTACTTATTCCTTAAATATATTATTTACATAGAGCTTGCTTTTAAAGCAGATTTTTTCTCAAAATTTTAGTATATATATTCTTTTTTTTTTTTAATAAAATAATTTGTGCTTTAAAGATTATTCAATTTGTATTTCCAGTGAATCCAACTCATCGGCAAGATGGTTATGGTTAGTTCCGCGGTTCTGGGGGCCGCAGCCGGAACAGGATTGGCCCTGATTCTGGCCGTGACAATCGTCATGTACCGCTACTACCTTCTGCGTAAGCGTGGCAAGGAGTGGGACGAACTGGACCGCTGGGAGGAGACGCGCATTATGCGTAAGCTGCAGATGAAGGTAGGCGACTGACGCAGTCTGTTAACGTTAATGTGATTGCGGCCAAAACGGGCGAGGACACCCCGTGGAGCTGCAGACGCACAGCTGACACTACCAGGCCAGAATGAAATGGAGCACGAAGTTGGCCAAATAGCGTGGGAGGTCTGTCTGCCTGTAAATGACATAGGTCAAATGGTTTCATATATACTTTTTATGGGGATGCTTCCTTTGTTTTGAAATCTCTTTAAGAATTCCTTATTAATTATATTTCAACTTGTGTCTCAGTATAAAATAATATAGACCCTGGGATATCGAACGGATTTCTTGGTTGTTTTTCAAACCAACTGTCTGCAAGGGCGACTGAAAATTGAGTTTACACGCTTAAAATACAGTGGCGCCACTATTTCAATTCCACGTCGCGACGAACATCTGAACTAGTGGTATCTACACGTTATCTACATTTCTTGTACAATACTGGTTTCTCTGATTTCAATAAAAGGAATTGTAATCGACGACTTTCTAATAACAACATTAGGTATTAAAGTTTTGAGCCACCACAGCAAATATGTGTAAATTGCGTTTGACAATGACGATTTCTTGGGCGGTAATCTTAAAAATGCTAAGTAAATAATATGCAATTAGCAACGAACGCATTTTATATATTTCGAGACTCTGATTAAGATCCATATCTTGGTAATTTTGATGGTACAATTATTTCTACAATTAATTCTTGTTAAATTTTATTAAACATACTTCATCTTTATGAAGGATAAATTGTTCAAATATATTAATTAGTGTTGAGTACCTACCTATTTTAAAGCTTAATTTCTTTAAGAAAGCTTTCAGATTTATAAGTAAAAATTAATACTTACATTAAAATAAAATAATGATTTATCGAAAGGCTAAACGTTGCATATTACCTATATGATTAGAAAATGTGGTATTGTTGTCAAGAAATCCTGTACGGCCTACATAACCATTAATTATAGGCCAGAAAACTGCGTTGGTCAGCCATTTTGAATCGGTGAGAAATCCAAAGGATCGCAGACAACCACAAGGATACAAATGTGTCTGGTGCTTCTGCGAGAGCGGCTGCAATCGAATGAATGAGGCCGTATCAAAATCTGTTTCATAATGCATTTGATATAACCCTCGGCAATCCGCCGGAACCCGGGGGTTGTTCCGACTGGGAATCCTACCTTGTTTCCAAGGATTCGGATGGTGACCTAACCCAACGCGTGCTGGCGGAAGGGGAGGATCAGTGAAGCGTTTTACGATTGCAAATGCTGTTTTTATTAACTAACTGGCTTTGGTCGTTGACAGCGCGGGGTAAGTGGTGGACTTAAGGGTGCTAAGCGTTTCTGGTTTCGTTTTGTTTGCTATTTATTATATAATTTGATTAGACGTTAAGTGTTTAAGTGTTTTTTGGTTGTGTTGGGGGGAATTGTCACCATTTTCGAGTCCTGATCTCCCCCTCCATGATTTACATTGTACACCCAATACAGGCCCTTCAAACTAGCCACAACATTTACCACAATAAATGGGACCTGATTAATAGCATTGTCCAGCGGCCTTGACCACAGCTAAAAAAGAAACCTATAAACCTCCATTTAAACGGCGGTCCTTTTACAATATATACTTTTTAAAGGTCAGCAGAAAGGAATTTCGCCTTACCTGAATTTTTCCTCGCAAGGTTCGCTCTTCTCCGACAAAAGAGAAAGGAAAAAAAAACAAAACTGCAGATCACTGCAAGTGCGGATCGTGTTTGGGTCCTTTGTGGAGTGTCCTTTGTCCAGCCACTGACTTTTCATTCATGAAAATAATACTCGAAAAAAAGAATGAAAAAGTTTCTTTTGTTTTGGTTTGAATTTTTGGACACTTGGCGGTGCGATACTTTGATATTTGTTTTCAATAGTTGAAGAACACCTAAAAATAACCATTGAGAAGCAACTTTTTTGCCTAGAAATGTCACATATATTTCATAAATTTAATTAATTATTTGTTAGTTTATATATTTATCAAATAATAATATGAAATATTTTTTGTAAAATTTGTTTACCATTTATTCTAAGCCCGGAACATTTTCTGATAAACTAAACTTATCCCAAAAGGCTTTTTTGCCATTTTAATGTGGAATATACAAGCGTCGTAATGTTTTTCTGATATCAAAACGTGTTTATCTTTTTTAAATACCTCAATATTATTTCTCACAGTACCATCTTACAGTCATTAAAGTACACAACTCACCGTGTAATTTAATTGCACAAAATCCATCCTATCGAGTAACCCAAAGCATTCCCCGAGGCCTATTGACTCAGTAACACGCAGAGAAGCCAGACTCAACCTCAAAGCTCATTCGTAAATTATTCAGGGGTAAATAATAATTTATTCGAGCACATGCATGGGGCTATATAAAAATGCATGGTCTATGATGAAGTCATATTTGTTAAATCAACAAATATACAAAACGAGAGAGTGGATAAACAAACCCTTGGCTAAGTAGCAACAATGGCAACTAGAACAATCAGTCAAAATGCAAATGTCACAACCAATTAATGTCAATAAATGATTAACCCAATCCGCATTTATAAGGGTTTCGAATACCCACTATGGTGGTGGTTCAGTTTTCAGAATATTTTTTTGAAACACCCCTTTAGTGGGCAAATCCGGTTTGATGTTCTCCCCGACTCGGTCAGTTAGTTTTGCGTTGTATCCATATCAAAAAATAAGGGGAAGTAAACATTTCGATATGCTTTCATTTGTTCAGCGTTTAGGCGACTTTTGTTCACAATTAAAATGAAATTGTTCGCTTGAACGAAGCCGATGCTATCTTGGATATAAGAAAATTTGAATATTTCCAAATCCGAAACATTTGTATTCTTTATAAGCCATAGACGAAGTCCAAGTCAATAGCACGATCCAATTGTGAAAAAAAAGGAAACCCGAATCAATCGAGCATGCAATAATCGCAGACAAAAAACGGAAGTGGTCAATGGAGAAAATCTCAAGTGGCCCAAACAATTGGTAAAAGGCGGTCAAAAGGACCTCTCGCACGAGACCAACGCAACGCCCAAAGAGCAGAAATTCCTACAAAAATATTAACACAACAGCATCTGCTCTCGATTTTGCTATTGACCAGCGTCCAGATTCCCTGCTTTTTTTTTTGCACAGCCCGCCAATTAAGCAGAAGCCAAATACTTAAAAACCTTAAAAAAGTGGGCGAACATTCGGATCGCCTACGTAGAAGTCGGTCGACAATTAACGTCAGCAATTGTGATCGGTTTTATAGCCACTTAACATACGATCAACTGGCAGAAGGACGACAATGCCGCACCTCGGCACAAAGCCATGAAAAGGACAATTATAGGTAAATCCCTAAAGTCAGTTAACAAATGATAAAACTGCCGCCATAATTCTGTGTAATGTAGCCCAAAAACAACATTTCGGCGACGTACTGTCTGGCTTAAATGTCCCGACCTGGCCCAAAAAGTACACACAAACAAAGGCGCAACGTGCGTCGTGTCTTGGATTTGTCAAAGGACCAAAGGACTGCATCCATGAATGGGATCGTCCTGAATGGATGATCCTTGACGCATTGTTCGCCGTAGTTGCACAAGCAGAAGAATGCATCAATAAAATTACGCCAAGGCGAGGAGTAGGACTCAAAGGAGAGATACAGATACATATATACCCATATGCTGGAGGGTCTGATAACCAGGAGTTGTAGAAGTAGAGGTTCGATTCGAGATTTCGGCAGCCACCACTTCGGGCCATAAGTTGCCATGAAATTGGCATTAAACGGTTGGAGGGCTTGCAGTTTTCAATGGTTGTAAAATTAATCGATTCGATTGTGAAGGGTCACTGAAGAGGTTTTCTTGTAATGCAATAAATTACAAACAAGATGCTGTGTAAATTTCGTTTACCATTTAAAAGATCGTCCTAGAAAAGGAATTATCATTGCGCTAATATTTATAATTTTTGCAAGAATGGATAACAGAGTTTTTGATAGTACTTAGGGCTATTTGTCTTTTTCAACACGAACACTTTTAACATAAAAATATTAATAATTTGTTACTTAAAACCTTACAATGATGCAAAATAGCTAATAGGTAAAAGCATGAAAATAATCGAACTGCTTTTATCTTTAAAATCTCTGATGGCATTTGTTTCTTTTTCAAGCAAATTAAAAACAAAAACAATATAAAAACAAAATATATATTGATAACCCTAATACAACTATTAATTGAAATTTGTATTTTTAATTAAATACATTTTTAACACTGTCTATCAAATAAGCTGCTTGATGATTTTATTGAAAGTTCAAAATACCAATAATGTAATTTGATCTAGCTTAGGCTGAACTAATTCAGTTCCGTTTAAAAAGCTTTTACGCACTCTCTTCAACTTTCAATTAATCTCGAGTGATAATACGAATTGGAAAGACTGATTCGTTCCACAGGGACACCAACACAGTCTCATAGCACACACCCAAACCCTCACACACATACATATGCATGGCTGGATGGCAGAGGAGGGTTCGCCATTGTCCTTTCGCACAGATACAGTGAAGCAGCGCTTACCTGCCATTTGCGGCATTGTGAGTGATCGAACAAGGGCGGAGCGTAAATGGCAACAGTTGTTGCTAAATGGTGACTAAATGGCCGAACACACTCGCACAAACAACCCTCGAATTGGCCCTCAGGGGTGTGGAAGTGGCAACCCCCAGAACAGGGTCTCGAGGTATATAAGAAGCGGGTGAGGGCGCAGCAGCCAGACAGTCTCGCACAGTCAGCGATCGTGTTCAGTAGCTCATATCGAGATCAGTTGGAAAACGAAATACCCTAAGAACCCAAGATGTCGCGTTCCTTTTTGATGGATTCCCTACTCAGCGATAGGCCCAATTTGAGCCAGAAGAAGGAGAAACTGGGATCACCAGGAGGAAGTCCTACAGCCGCTGCTGCAGTGGCCGCAGCTGCCATGTTACCATCGATACCGATGCTTCCTTACCCGGCCAGCTATGTGGGCAGCTATCTCTTCTCCTTGGGCATCCAGCAGCAGCAGCAGCAACAGCAGCAGCAACAGCACGCAGCAGCTGCAGCAGCGGCCGCAGCAGCAGCAGCTGCCTTGCAGCAGCATCCACATGTCAGTTCGAGTCCCGGTTCCCTTTACCATCCATACGCCCAGCTGTTCGCCAGCAAGAGGAAGTCCAGTGGATTCAGCAACTACGAAGGATGTTATCCATCGCCACCGCTCTCGGCCAATACCAACTCCCAGCAATTGCCGCCATTACACAACCTCTACGGATCTCCAGTTGTGGGCGGACTACCCTTACCCGAACCTGGTAGCTTCTGCACATCACCGTCCGCTTCATCGTCCGCCTCTTTGGATTACACCAATAACTTTGATGAACCCCAAGGAAAGCGTTTCAAGCACGAGTCATCCTGCTCACCGAACAGCTCACCACTGAAGAACCACTCTTCGGGAGTTCCCGCCGAGATCACGCCGCTGATCAACGATTATGCCGATTCCAGCAAAAGGATCCGCACTGCCTTCACCAGCACCCAGTTGCTGGAGCTCGAGCGGGAATTCTCGCACAACGCCTACCTATCCCGCCTACGTCGCATCGAAATCGCCAATAGACTGCGCCTCTCCGAGAAGCAGGTGAAGATCTGGTTCCAGAATCGCCGAGTCAAGCAGAAGAAGGGCGGCTCCGAAAGCCCCACCTTCAATCTGTCCACCAACTCCAATGGAAGTCCCCAAGCATCTCCAGTGTCTCCTCAAGTCAAAGTCCACGAATTGAAGGTTGAGGCGTAGAATCAATATATCAATCAATTATAAGAATTATGTAATTGTACAGTAGATTTTAGTCTGTTTTCAGCCATAAGTATGTTAACGTAAATAAATTTTAATCAAAAAGAATACCAATGTTTTTGGGATACATAACTATTAACAGAAAGCAATTATTTATTTATGCAAAGTTGGTTCACATCTAGCAGCTAAATGTTCTGCCAAAGATAGCTTTACTAAAAATACTAAAAATTTTAAATTTACGAACCAATTAAATAAATATAATAAATATATAGCAGCCCTGGAATATCCTTAAAAATACCAAATGCTGGTGTGTACATTTCGTTCCAAATTTGTGCTGTCAATCAAGACGAACAAAATTTTCATTCCCAAAAATTTAGTCGTTGTCGAGACTTTGCTGTGATCATGTCGAATCTGTACACCGAATTGAAGAACGAGTGGAGCAAACATGCACCCAACCTGACCCACTGCTCCCGCCTGCTGGATGGCTTCAAACTGGAGCTGGTGCGGTCCAACTTTGGAACAATCCAAACTGCATCGAGTTCCAAGCAAAAGGATCAGCTAATCAAATCGCGCGAGATGCTGGAAATCGCTGTGGAACATAGCATCACCATCAAGGATTATGCTGCTTTCGAGAGATATATGGCCCAGTTGAATACCTACTACTATGATTACGATAAGTACTTGGAATCATCCATGCACAAGTGCAAGTTTATGGGCCTAAATCTGCTCTATATGTTGGCCACCAATCGCCTTGCCGACTTCCACATCGAACTGGAACGTTTGCCGACGGCTTTGCTGCTCCATAATAACTTCATCCAACCCGTTTTGGCTTTGGAGAACTACTACATGGAGGGCAGATACAACAAGATACTGCAAGCCAAGAAGTCTATGCCCTCTGAGATCTATTCGAATTTCATGGACATCCTGGTGAACACGGCGCGTGAGGAGATCGCATCCTGCATGGAGAAATCCTACCTGAAGATGGCGCCCAAACTAGCTGCCCAGCGTTTGGGACTTCGTCCTGGTTCTAAGGAGCTTTTCGAGCTGGCCACTAGACGTCAGTGGTGTCTGGACGAGGAGGGGAACTACGACTATGCTGGACTTCATACCAAACCCATGGAGAAGGTCCCTGCCAAGGACATCGCCACGCATAATCTCACCTATGCCCAAGAGCTGGAGAAAATAGTTTGAATTTTCTCTTGTCTCTAATCCCCTCAACCGGAAAATAATATCCAGAATTTATACATTCATCTAAAAATCAGTAAATAGCGAACCGGAAATTTGTCAGATTTAATTTTTCACACATCTCAATGGCTTCACTCGTTTATTTTTTGGCATAAAATGTGCAAAAATTGAGTTGCTCAGAGGGCCGCTAAGTCGACAGGCTTGACAAATTATGGGATTGGGAATGTTTTCTGCCGAAATCTCATTTGCAAATCTTTCATAGGATGATTGTTAGAGGTGCTTAGTGAGTGGCAGTCCAATATGATGGTTGTTAGGATAAGGATACGTGTTTCATAGGAAGGTAGTTAGGCCAAAAAATTTTTGTTCCTAATGGATTTTGGGGTTCCTTTTGGAAATAGATAAAGTATTTCTTAAATAATAACATACAAGTCTATAAAATCACATATTTTAATATGGCTGTTCTTTTTGATGGAATTACAGCATTTAATAATTTACAATTTTGTTTGTAATGTTATCTAAGTAACCATTTATTAATTAGTTTCGCCAGAACATTCAATATATCCCCAGGCGAAATGTGTGGTCTGCCACCTATAAAGAACCGCAAATGATGACACCGATTCATTTTTGCTGAATCATCAAAACTTATAATTAATCAAGGACATTCTTCGGCTCTGGAGTGGGTAGAGTTTTTATCCATTTCCCACGACACTTCAAATTGCACATACTGATGATGCCAACTTGGCCGATGCCTATCAGCCAAGATATGGCAGTGATTTGCCCAAAATCGAGATGGGTGACAAACCCAAAACGAATCATGCGCAACAAAACCAGACGGAGCCGACTCATTCAGCATTCATTGAACGGCGGACTGAGAATTCCTCAATGGGTCCTCTAACTTGGAACCGAAACGAGGACTAACTCATCCTTTTGTGCGATCCCAAGGGGTGCGGTGCTAATAAACGCAATTGCACCTACGCCCCTCTGGGCCTTCGGTCCGAAAATGGAAATCGGAATGCCAATGGGCAAAATAGCCCAGTCGGCGGTTTTAAACGGAATTTCGGTATTCCATTCTCCTTGCTATTCTGGAAAATGTTGCACTCCGATCTACCTGATCTCATCCCGATCGTTATCTACCGGAGTTCCTTGCTCAAGTGTGCGCCTCTCCCACTTGAGCTGAAGAGCTCGGCCCTTGAGTTTCAAGTGCTGGATCAGCAGGTAGGACTCCGTGACTCCATTCAGGATCTGCTATTTTTCCGCAAATTCATTCAAGGAGCGTTGCGAAGTCCGTTGTGCCAAAATGTGTTGCGTGGGCTCTTCGATCTTTATCGGTAGGTTGATTTAAAGTGATTTTTCCAAAATCACAGATAACATTCGCGACTATTCGAGTAAATGGTTTGGCTGCATTTTGGAGACATGGGAACTAAGTTAATTGGTTGAAATACTCAATTAGCGGCACTGTCAATAAGAAACAAAAGTATAAAAAGGCAGTATTAACAAAGAATGTAGAAATCTGTTCGGAAATTTAAAAATTACAATTTATTCTAATTTATTCTAGTACTTATATATATATATATATATTTGCACTTATTTTATTTCATTTAGCCAATATTGCCTTAACTTAAAACTTCATTAAACTATTCTTACGGTAGTGTTAATTTCTAAAAAGCCCCTAGAAATTAATTCAATGCTGTGACTGTTTCCCAAATTTGTTTCCGTAAACAAATTTGCATACACCTCTTCTCCGTAGGATCCACTTTAGGAAGTACCTTTAGCCAGATGTCTTGCCAACTCTTGAGTGTCCCGCTGATTCCAAGATTCCTCGCTGTTTCGATCTCCCGCGTGGCAGACACTTCATGAATGAATACATCCTGAAGTGCAGAACCTCTTCAGTTTAAAGTGGAATCTTTCTTTTTGAATTGGCCTCATGAATGAATGTGCTGCACTGCCTGTGCATCAAGGCTGGGAAATTCCCTCAGGTTCTTTGGGCCTGTTAAAAGATCATTAGGCCAACGCTTCTGGCTAGAACAAATGAAATTCCGTTGAAAATTGCCCGCCTACCTGAAAGTAGAAGAAGAAATTTGTCAGGTGTTCAACTCTGGATTCTTGTCTAGACGGTCTGTCGCCAGGGCATAGAAGTCCTAAAATTCCCTGTGGTGCAACGGTTGTGGTCTCAAGTGCTTAATTTAAATATTTTTCAATTTCTGCCCTAATGGAATTCTGAATCCAAATTCCAAACCAGGAAAATTCCCTTAAAGCTTTGAACGCTTTTCCTGCAAAGCTTTCAGCACTTTCCCCATAAAAAGTTTTCAGGCCATTAAGTTTGGATTATTACAAAACGTTCCCCAAAGCTTTGAAGCTTTAAAGCTTTATAGGGGAACTCCTTTCAAATCAATTTCAGGGTTAAACATTTGGGGGCCATTGGGTTTTCATGAGGAGGACAATAAAACAACTGCAGACTGAGGTAAATCTAAGCTCGCCATCCAAAATCCTTTAAGCTTATGCAAATAAAAGCGTGCACCCAAAATAAATAAATTAACCTATATGCTTACGTGTTTGTATGTAGTCTGGGTGATTTTCTTGTTTGGTGGTCAAGCCAAGGTAAACATGAGTCCAAACGAGTTTTCACTTTTCCACATAATTGCGTTTTTTATTTTCTTGTTTTTAATTATGAGTCTCAGCGAAAAGGCTTCCGGTATCCTTGTTTTGACCTAGATTAAGCACATATTAATGGCAAATTTACCCCTAGAATCCGAGTAAAAACTGTCGATGTTACCGGGTCACGCAATCGAGGATATTTCCCTTATACGCCGCGATATGTGGAACCAGCTAATTGACCCATTAAAGTGGCCCCCGAACATTGTTGCCCCTTTGAGTGCTTTTTAGGTCACAGGATGTGTGAAGCCGTAAAGTTGTCCGCACTTAAAGCAGTTATTTAAGCCCGTGAAGAAAATTAACCATTAAAAATAAATTGTTTAATTACAATACAATTATAAGTTCGATTCGAGGTAAACAAGCCCCAACTTTCTACCTCCCATTTTA
Source organism: Drosophila sechellia (assembly GCF_004382195.2). Taxonomy (NCBI): domain Eukaryota; kingdom Metazoa; phylum Arthropoda; class Insecta; order Diptera; family Drosophilidae; genus Drosophila; species Drosophila sechellia. Next base: position 14,671,866 of record NC_045951.1, on the reverse strand, counting down.
TTAAAGTTTTCTAATTGTTTCGGAACTAAGTGTGCACTAGTTCAGTAATTTCCAAAGAATGCTAGTTTCCAATAATTATGTCGCCATAAAGATTTCAATTTGCCAAGCATCCCACAGTTTCTATCAGCTACCGGGGGAGCTATCTTCATCTCCCCGTAATCGGTGGCCCTCGAAGGATATTTGGTGCCAGCACGTCATCGTCCTTGGCCACACTGTGCATTGTATTTAATGAACTTGTTGGTAATCGTACTGGGCTCATCATCAGCACGTTGACTCGACCGGGAATACGACCTGGGATCTGGGCGGTGGGATCTGGGTTCCAGGGGTCTGGAGCGGAACGATGGAGCAATTTCTGTGGCGCCCCACAGTCGTTGAGTGGCGCCTGTTTAAAATGAGTTTTGTCGCTTCGTTATGCAACTGACGACATACTAGGCATTGAAGAAAAATACACTTGGAAAAATATTTGTTTCAAAGAGCATTCAATATTTTAGAATATATTAGGAATATTTCGATTTTAGTGAATTTTTTCTTAATATCCTCATTGCCTGTCAAAGCTTTAAATGTTCTTTAAAAGTGTTTCGTGTTTTTTACAATATTTCATAATCTAAAATCTCTTAAAATACTATTCTTGGGTGAATCAAAAAAGGCAGATTTTTCTCAGTGATTAAGACACGAAAGCAAGACGTAAACATACGCTCAGGACTACTATCTGCTCAGGACGATGTAATTATGATTGTAGCATATGCCAGGAGGCGCCTACACACTGTGAGGACAATGTCCTTTTTCTCGTTCCCAAAAGCAGTCCGATGGCCAAGTGAAATTTACATATGGAGAGGAATCAAGCGAAATATATGTGGATGTGTTTATGTGCGTATAGATTACAAGTGAAACTGAATTTATTGCCAGCATACGCATTGAGTGGCACGTGTTCGGATTTCAATTATATAAAAAGCTTAAAACACACACACATTCTTATGTCAAATGGCTTACACGCCGAGATACCAACATTTATATACATACATATATGTATTTATCTGAGTCAAAAAACCAAGGTAGTATTAAAGCATTTAAAATTGTGATAGACACAACTCTCGACCCAACAAAATCAAAACAAAGAACAAAGTTCACACACCCGAAATGAAAATGGCCTAAAAGTGAATGAACTGCTGTCGGAAAATTGGTAAATGGCTTGTCTAAGCCTAGTGCACTAGAAACGAGGTGATAAAGTACAAAAACATGCCTTCCTCTGCTGGCTAATCTTTAAGATTAAAGCCAAAATAATGTATTTGCTGCGATGGAGAGGTGGCGATGGGGTATAAATGCGAAACCCTTGGAGAAAAACATCTGCCGAAGCACAACACTCAAAAAATACGACAAAAATAACGAAGACGGGAAAACAACAGCCAGCCATGTTTGTTATTAAAAGAGCCAAAAAAAAAAAAATGTGGGAAAAAGAAGAAAGCAGCCAGAGATGAAATGAAATCAAGTCGAGAACAGCAAACTGGCAGAGCACATAAATAAATATGCCAGCATATCTGCAGGGCAAAGGCGACGACTACGTTGACAATTTTCGCCAATGCCAATCCGGCACTATGCACCCACCATCCCCTACCCATTTTTCGCCCCCTGAACGACCCCATCCCATGAAAATGGGTTATAGCCGTTTGACACAGGTGGCCTGGCGGGCTTACGAAATGTAAGCAACTTGTTGCTGAAACAGAATCGCAAAATCCGGCCAGAAAAAAATCATGAGCAAACGAAACGAATGCCCCGGGAGAATGGGAAAATTGGGGAAAGTGTGGAAATGAGAGGAAAAACAGATAGGGGCCGATATGCAAAAAGCAAGCAACAAGCTAAGCCCTGTTGATGGTTTGGCCAAAAACTTTTTTTTATGCGCAAAGGGGGTCTGAATAATTTAAAAACGGTGAACTTATACTGCAGTCGGAGAAAAACAAAGTTCGATTAAATGGTCATTAATCTCTAGATAAGACAAAGAGTTTAACACAAGCAGAAGAACTTAAAAAATTCACATTAGGCCCATAGTCAATCCAATTTTTAATCGCTATATCAGTTTTTTCTTAATAATATTTTAAATCTGATATATTTATAATAACACGTTTTCAAATAGAATAGTTTATAGAACAATATAGTCCTAATTTTATATTTCCAAACACTTTCCGGAAATGTAAGCGATTATTTTAGAGATTTGTTTAATAAATAAATAAATAATTTTTTATTTCACAATCTCAATTCTTCTATCTTCTTATTTTGAATAGCTTTCCTTATAAGAGACTATTTAACTAAATGCGTTTAAACAAAACATCTGGCAGCAATAGGAGCGACTTAAAAATATCTTTAAAAGTTCGGCAATCGCTTTCATATTTGCGTCGCACCCCACTCTTCAAAACAAGCCTCTTTTCGCCACGCCCCTTTAGCCCAGTCTATGCGAATGTCCTGCGGTAAAGACAGGCCTACGAAGAGTCGTCTGTACACGTCTGAGTCCAGTGTCCTTTCCCTTTGTTCTTCCCGCCATGCTTCGCTTGAAGTAGTCTGCCTGAAAAGTTTCCTATTCACATAAAGTATCCACAGGCCCAGCGACTTACAAACATAAATATATGCACACATTTAGGTTATGGACAAACACTCAGCTAAGCCATTTGGGGTGTCCCTATACCATACCATCCTATGCGTTTGTCTGTTGCAAACACAATGCAAACCAGGGGCAGTTGGGGATGCACGAACTGATGAAAGAAATACCCTACTCCATTATTTGCTATAAAATAGGTGTTTATGGATAAGCAAAACAAAATTCAAAATATATGTGTTTATTTTGAAGGCATTGAATATTATATTTGAAATTTTACTTAAAAGCACAGAAATATATATATTATTTATAACAGACAAATATTGGAAATACTCAGGGAAGTGTGTGTACCAGTCGCCATGACTTTGGCAAACCGACTAGTCAGGACCTCGCCATTGGCTTTTTGCACTTAAATGACGAATATACCGCGAGGTAGGGTGTTGAAGACCTGGGAGGTGGTAGGAGCAGAACGATGCCATTGCCATGGGTAAACTTACTTTGCAGCTTGCTCAATGTCAGCCGTTGTTGGACTTGCTCTCTCCGTGGCTTCGTGTTTTTGTGTCTCTTTTTTTTTTCAGGGGCAAAGATGACAACAGGTAAATGAGGTGGCTGGGTGGAAAAGAGGGGACTTCTGGGTATATCGGGCAATGGCAGAGAGCAGAACAAAAAGTTGCTGGCGCACTTGTGTGCGTCAATTAAGGTCGCTTATGGGTAACTGGAGCCGCAGTTATGGGCGGTCATATACACATTCGCACTCACACCTATACACAGAGATATACATTTCTTATCTCTCTAAATTCACTTCTCCGAGCTTTCAAGGTGAAGTCGCATACACACGCACACCATTAAAAGCTGGAGAAAGCTTTTTCGAACTAATCACTTAGGTCCTGGAGTTTCCTTTGTGCCGTGTTTAATTGTCAGAATAATGATGGGGCTTTAATCCCAAGCCCAGTTAGGTTTTCTATCAAAAACTATACTCTACTTAATCGAATTAGTAACCCAAATTCTTCAAATCAGAATATATGAATAAAGAGGCGGAGAGAAAGAGAGCAACAGCTGATTGAGCAACGCACAAGGCAACAAGTTGCGAAAAAGCTTTCGAAGTTCGCATTGAAAGAATTCAATGCCAAAGGAGCAGGAGCTTTACACGATTGATACTTTCTCTCTCATTTATTGTGTCTGTGTGCGTACTTTGTTGTTGCTAAAGCACTGAAAGAAAATCTGCATGATTTCTTTTAAAACATTCTCAGATAACAGAAAATATTTTCTTAAAAAGTGTTTTATTATTTTGAGATAAATGCTTTTTAAGAAAGAATTATGCTTTCATCCAATTAAACATAATTAATTAGGTATTTTTGACTTTTTTACCTATTTTTTACTTTCTCCAAAATATTCCCATTTTTTCGAATGTTTTATCATCATTTTCGGGGCACTGGAGCATTCACTGTTGCTGCTGCTTCTGCTCCTGTCGGCAGTTGGCAAGGCCGAAGACGAAGTGCTTTCGAATGAAGTTCCCTTTTTTTGCAACTTGTTGGCCCTGCGTGAAAATGGAAAATCAGTAGCACGCGTACAGCTCCCAAGTGAAGAACAGTTCGCTCATCGGATTTTCGCCACGGAACGGTTCGAGATAGGAAAGCCAGAGGCAGTAACTGAAATCGCTGAACACCAATTAATGGACGGACGCCAAGAGGCAACTTTCAATTGAGTTTCGTGTCGCAGTCGTTGTTGCTGCCACATATTGCTTTTGATATATTTTGCGGCGGTGTTTGTTTCTGTGTGACTCTGCAATATGGCCAAGTGTTTTGTGCTGGAAAATGTTAACCAAGCTTAGGCCAAGCGCTCTCTAATCCCTTCTGTTGTGATTGTGGCTTAAAAAGAAAAATATAAAAAGAGAAATATCAAGTAGGTAAAGGACCTTTGGAACTGTTTCTTCGCCGATTTCGCTCTCACTTGCCCCCCACTTTCACTGAACTTTCACGCACCGCAAACTTATCCCGTCTCATCTATTATTTACTAGTTCATTTTCATAGCAAATCAAATGTGTCAGCAGCTGGGCATCGCTTTATCCTGGATATAGATTTATAAATATATATAGACATATACTTGAAGTGCATCTTGTTCGCTTTGGGCTAATTGGAAAGTTAATTGAACACGCCGTGATGGAAAGTTAATTGTGCATTAATTAGTTTTTGTTTTCTGTGGGGCAGAAACCATAACCATTACTATGGATTGAGGTGGGGCTCGTATCTGATGGCCAAATTGCAATTAGAATATCTGTGGAATTTCGATTAAATTCCCCACGTCAAGGCAGAGAAAAAACCAAACTGGAAAATTGTGTCCCAAAGAAGAGAGTGGATGAAAAGCTGTGCATATAGAAAAATAAAGTGATTGTTGAAAATAGGATTATTTTATTTATTTATATAAGCCAATCTTGAGATTGTTATCGAAATAAATGGGACTAAAAGTGTTATTTTTGCTAGGAATGATAATGCTTTGAAATTTCACAATCTGATTTTAAATCAGCTTGGTGATTTTAATTTAAAATATAAAAATGAAAATATTCAGGAAAAGTTGGGGAATTAAATTCAATAAGTATTTCTTTCTTTATGCTTCAAACAAGTTAAATGTTTTTTAATAATTAGTTACCACAAATATTTTAAGACCGAATCAAAGAAATAAAGTTTGTCTTTAGAAATATTGTGTTTGGGCAAACAATCATTCTTTCTTAAACGAAAAAGCTGTTGGAAAATTATTAACCTACCAGTAAAAATTATTTATTCTAAGCAAAAACATATACATTTATATTTTATTTAGTGAGTATTAGCTATATTTTTTCTGTGTATCTCGTTGTCCTTCTCTGTTTTGCTTTTCTTTGAGGGATTGCCGCAAAAATTTCGTATGCGCCCCGTCTTCGCTGGATTCTAGGCGCGGTCCCAAAAAACTCAGTTCTTATCCCAGTCCCCGATTGAAATGCAGCTCGCTGAGTGATGAGTCCTTCAAGGGAGTCCTTAGCCCCATTCCCATCCTTCTTTCCATCTCGTGCTTAGGCCTAGACAAGAGCAAAAAGCAAAGTTAATATAATTATTTATAGATAACGAATCAGGCGAGTGCACAAATTCGTTGGGGGCTGTGTCTCCTTTTTTGCGAGGGAGCGTTAATGGAGCATCTGCCTGGTTTTGTGGCAGGGGAATTTCCCTATTAACCAGAGATGACGGCTGGCCCGTACACTCAGAAATTTAATATCGATATGGAAATTTTTGCCAAAAAATATAAACATTTAGAGGTTATAAAGAAGATATGAAAGGGTATGGAAGTTAGTATTCTTTTAAAAATTAATAAGAAGAAGATGATCAAATATTTTTTAACAACTTTTAAGTTTAAATCTAATTTCCTGCGCTCATCTGCAAGTTTTGAGTTTTCTGTAAGATTTTTTGTTATTTTGATCTGATTTTTTTTTTGTGTGAATGAGGAGTTAAATCCGAGCATGTTTAGGCACTCATTTCTGCTCCCATGACCCTATTAAATGTTATTGTTGCTCCTGCTGTTGCTCACGTGCTTCAGCAGCGTCCCAATCCCCCCTTAATCATCCAATAAAAACGCACACGAAAGGCTTCTGGGAGTCCTTCTAAATATATACACCCGTGCATATATGGTTGCCTGGGAGGAAGTCCATAAATTATATCAATGAGGCAGCGTATAATAGAAAAATATGTCAGCATTTTGTGGATAACAATAAATGGCAGCCCGCGCGAAGGAGATAGGTAGTGCGTGCGAGTGAGATGCAGAATGACACGCGTTGGCACACACACACAAACACACGGACGCATACACACGTACAACATGTTGCATGTGCCACACAATTTGTCACAATTAGAAGGATGAAAATGGCTGCAACAAGCACGGGCCAAAAAAACATATAAGAAGAATACGGCCAAACAAAAATCGGGTAAAGGGCAGTGGAAGGGGGATTGGTAATGGGATGGGGATATTGAAGTGGATGCTTCAGCTGCATTCGGTTTTCCTTTTTTGCGTTGTTTTTCCGAGTTTTCCTTTTGCTTTCTATCTTTCCAGCTGACTGCTCGCTTCCAAGTCGTAAATCTTAATTTGGCATGCGAGTTGCACTCTGGCTGCATCTAAGCCAAATATCCTTCAGCCTTGGCAATTACCCACATACAGATACAAAATAACTACGCACACATAGACAGCGACACCCACGCGCCTTCATACAGAAGGGAGTTCTCATGCATACAAATGGCATATGTACATATGTATGAGTTGATTGCGTTATCCCCGCCACCCCCCAGGATATTCATCCCATTCCATTCGTCTCCATTTCCCTCTTGGTTAGCCAATGCATTTCCGTCCAAAAGCTCAACAAGCTGGAACTGGTCATAACTACACTGAGAACAAAACTTCGACCCAATATGGTAATTAGGGAAAACTATAGAATCGAATAAGAAATGCATAAATAATTCAGTTATTTTTAATTGAAATGATTGATTTAAATATTTATGATATGAGCATACACCGAACAAATTTCATTCCATACTGAAATATATCACGTAAATATTAGTTAACAAGATTAAAGAACAAGGTTGAAGTTCTAAAAGAATAATTAATAAATTGATTTTGTATACTTTTTAGTTAGGTGGAGAATATGATTTATTTAAATGATTGCACGTCCACACTTGCAATGTATGCGCACTTAAATTAGTTTACTTGATTTCCGTTGCACATTTGATTGGACTGTATTGATTTGATTGCCTTCAGCTGTGATAAATGAATGGCTGGAAAATATATAAAATGAATATGAACATTATTGTTGGAAGTCACCATGTATGTAAAGCAGCAAACATGAAAAAATAGCGGAAAAACTTTAAAAGTGATACCTAGCTTTTGTGTAATAATCCGCTTATTCATGGCTTACAGTGATGCAAAAAAAATTCGTTCAGCATTCAATGAATGTGGAAAAGGTCGTAATGCAATTTACTTGTTTAAAGCTATCAGTTTCACTTCGTTTTCACATTCATCGCTTTTTATTGACAGGTTATATTAGTGAGCTAAAACAATAATAACCATAATATATAATATAATTGTATATAATTACAATAATATATAATTAATAAATAGAAACAGTAGGCTTACACAAATTTAAATCGAAACTCGCAAGATGATAATAAATAAAAGTTATAAAAGTTATCCTAAGGTTAGATATCAAGTATCTTTTAGTTTGACCACCTATAAATTTCCTTTTGACTTTAAGGTAATTAACTTTGGTGCACATACTTTCTCAACTGAGTGTGCCAATTTGCATGTGTTGTTTACCAGGCCTTAAGTAATCCAGAAAAAAGGGCAACGCGCAGCCAAGGCAAAAGTTGAAGTGGGCGGATGGGTAAAAAACTGGCACAGATACAGTCTGCAGTTAATTAAAAGCGCAATAAATAAACAATAAACAATGGCCATGACGAGCTGGCGGATGTGTGTGTGTGTGTGGGGATATGTGGGTGCGTACATGTTACAGCATCAGCTGGGAGTTCTGGCCAGGCTTAATGAACTTATGGTCGGTGCAATATGCAAATGCAATTAATATGCATGATGGCGCGGAGTGAAAGCCGCACTCCAGCCACCGCCGCCCACTGAAATGGAAATGGAATCACGTAGAGCAGGGATTTCAGTTGGCCAAAATCAATAGTGGTTGGCAGTGTAAGAATGGACCAAATCTGCAATCGCAGTATGTCCCTCAAAGAAAAACTTTTCATGGCAATCGGAAGCTCAAAGGTTTTTTTTTTAATTTCCAACAAACAACTTTTCCATAAAATCTAAATATTTCCATTTTTCCTTGGAGAAATTAAATAAATGGAGAGCCACCAGCAGCGAGAAAACGGCATCAAATTAAAGAATAACACAAAAGTTCGAATGCAATAGAAACGCGAGGCATTTTTGTTTTTAAATTGCCACAAAACGGATTTCCATAAAACGGTCCTGTATTTTGTATTCCAAGTAATATTTTGCAATAGATTTTCGCAGGCAATTTGCGGAGGCAATAGCGATATTGAAACCTTATTCCAGTCTTTGGGCCATGGCCGTCGGGCGAAATCCATATAACCGAACACACACACATCAAACACTCAGGCTTATGCAAGCAGAAAGTTTTGAAAATATTTTTTTTTATAGCCAAGTTGACAACGATAAAAATTCGAGGAAAACGCAATGGGCGGCAGAGCGGAGGTGGAGAATACCCAGCGACAGAGAGATGAAAGCCAAAAATGATGTCCTGATAACGATGCTGGGCTTACACGTACACTTACTCACACAACCCAACTCATCGATTTGTCAGGACCTCTTTTGCGAAGGGGAAAATGAGTGGAGAGGTGGAGAAGGTCATCGGATGGTGGGGCCAAAAATTGGACCCCTCTTGCCCTGGCACATGGCAATCAAATTTCAGACAATAATTAATTTGTCCATCACAAACTAACGATTGAAATGTCCATCAGGTGCGGCGAAATATCAAAAACTAATTGCGGAACTTTGTATTTCGATGGCGTTCGGTGACACCACCAATTAAATAAATATTTAAATAAAAATAAATATATGACGCACGATTGTTCTTTAATTATTCAATTCAATTCGTACAAACTATCAAAAGCCTATTGAAATCTTTTATATTAAAATTGTGGCTAAGCATGATAAAATATTGAAAAAGTTTTTTGCTTAAATTCTCAAAACTGGAACTTTTAGACAAGTATTTTGCATTTGAATGTAAAATATTTATGTACAAGCAACAAATAACCATTATTTTTTTCACCATTTAAAAAGGCTAACTAATTTGCACCGAAAGTCACTGTCGTGCCAAAAATCAATTGTCCAACAAAATTTAAGTTGGCTTAGCCAAATGAAATTATCACGAACGAAAGCGAAAAAAATGGAATGCAAAATGTAGATGGTCTTTGTTTATATTTAAAACTTTGAAACAGAAAATGTTGCGCCTAATTGAAACTCTTTTGGGCAAAGTAAACAAATAAACAGCTGAAGCGAGACACCGAGGCCATTGACGTCACAGCATTTAAGGGGCTTGGAAAAGTTTTCGTGCCACGGGGAATACGAATATGCGAGCAGTGAGTCCTTAGGAGGTCCTTAGAGAAGGAGGTTGGATTCAAGACGCTGAATGTCCTTGATTTGCGCCACACTCCACTGTGCCAGTCGGGCAAATCTTTTCTTAGTCCCTAACAAGATTGATGGCAAATAACTAGCTGCGTTTGCCATCGCCATCAGCATCCATCTCATTGAATGAATGGCAAATCGGATCATGTCAATGCATCGCAGTGCAATTTCTGCAGCCAGGCCCCCAAACAATAGTCCTTTGATTTGCGAAGGGTTAAATGGGCAAATTGTCGAAAGGCGGCTGATTCGCTTTGATCCCATCCTTTCGCACAGCGATTTGCAAAATACATTTGCCAAACACACATTTCCACATTTCACTTCTACCGGCTTGCATTGTAGTTGTTTATGGCAATATTGAATCTGATTTTGTTTTTTATTCAAACCGCAGAGAAAATTGCCATTGTCGATATACTTAAGGTAGCACATGGGGAGTTGTCAATGTAGGATGTTTGCTAACGGATTTTGACAACTAACTGAACTGAAGAAAATTGGCAGCACTTATATGGTAAGAAGGGGAGTGCTGTTTCCAATTATCCTAATTGGCTATAAAGTCTTTAAAATATAAGATGCGTATGATAAGTAAGCCATTATTATTGAGTACCATTCTCTTACCTCTTATACGCAATAAAGCTACTTTTATAAGACAGCTCTGGGGATAAGGAACAATCAGAAATGCTGGAGTGGAGTTCCTCCCACCAACTTGAACAACTTAGGCTTCACTGAAATACGCAAAACATACATTTTCTAGCTCTGAAAGCTAACAATACCTTTTATACGGACATATAGACATACGGACAAACCAACAAACGGACAGAAGAGCTGCGATAGCTAAATCTTTTTATATTTTAAACTTCAATAACATAAATTGTTATTTTCATGGTTTGTTATTAAAGAGACAGGTTACATTCATATTTTTGCACCGGAAACGCATTAGGTGCCTCTCTCTTTTAGGGATTTATAATCCATTTCTGAATGAAATAAGCGATCTTAAATCGTTTTATTGAAAATATCCACCAAACACGGCTCCGCCGAAACAAGTAATGCCATCACAAAAAAGCCTTTGCTGAGAATAGGGCAAATAGTATTAAACACATTCCGGCAAAACCATTTGTTAACCACTGCGTGTGGCCGCAGGGCTATTTACCAGAGATTCGTAGTAGAATGATTGTGGAAAGGATATAAGCAGCGGGAAAAGCTGCCACAGCGAAATGCAATCGATGTACTGCAGCCGCACAATTTCCATTGTATTGGTGATTAATTTCTTGCCTCCGGGTGGCTGCGCATCGAGTCGATGAGTATCCTGGGTATCCCCACAAGGACTGCGGCAGGACTCGTTCGCATCTCGCCTTTGTAAACAAGTTGACAGACAGGCATCCGCACTTGGGCATCGGGAAGCGGGAATCGTGCATTGGGTATTCCCTTACTCGTGGAGCAATAAGAGCCGTATTGACGTTTGATGAGCGGATTATCATCGGCAGTTTCCCCTACCAGGACACAAGTGTGTTCGATCGGGGTTTTCCTCGCCGCACAATAACTGCGCCATTTCCCACCGCCTTTTTCTATAACAATATGTGCGCCAAACTGTTGAAAATCCTTGACGATTGTTCTCCAATGCTGGCAGCACTTGTTGCAAACCCCTTGCCAACTGCTAAACTATTTTATTCCACGCTTAGCTTTTATGGGTTTCGGTATCGTTTTATGTTTCGGCTGGCCATGCATAACTTTAACTTTTTAATGGTGAAATGCGAGAGCGGCGAAAAAGTTTTTCTTTTTCTCACAACCTCTTTTTTTTAGTTTAAAGTCTATAGCTTAAATTTGAGAAGTTCTTTGGGATAAAATTTTAATTTATATATATATATTTAATAATGTGGACAGCAGTTCAGGCCAGTATTTTATATGCACTCGAAAGTTTAAATGTTTTGCAGTTTATATGTTTGTGAAACACACCAAAAGTTACCTTCTTAGGACAAATTATATCAGCTTTATATATATATTTAATAATGTGCACAGTAGTTTCCAAAGGTTTTGCAAAGTTTATATACACGAAAGTTAAAATTGAAAAGTTAAAGTGGAAAAAGAGTGGTATCCTCTTAAACAATGAACTTATTTTTATAATGAGCACAAAGAGGGCAACAAATATCTTCTATATTTTTGATAACTAAATGTGTAGCGCAATTTTGTTACAATGAACCAGCAGCATCCCAATGGCCAATAGCTGCAATTTTTGCCATATTGTCCTTTCAGAGTTTCTAAAAACTGCTCCACTGAACCGGATCCAAATAAAAGCCCGTATTAATATCGTGCCGTCCGCTCTTTCACTTTCGCAATAAACTCTAGTTTTATACCAATGGAGGGAGTGGGGATGGGAGTGGGAGTGGGGGCGTGGCAGTAAAGTGCATCAAGGACGGGGAACAAAGTTGGCATGTTAGTTCCTTTCACAAAATAACCCCCATAAATGTCAGGCAATAACAGGCAGCACAAATTGTGTGGCAGGATCATAAAGTGCCACGCACGGAAGAAGTAAAACCAAGCAGCCCAATTTCCTTTCCAGCCACAAAAAGTGCAAGATGAATTACCGTTAGTGTATATAGTGTATATGAGTCCTGGCTGAAAGTCCTTCGACTGTCGTCATCTCTTTTCCATTGCATATCTCGTTCTCCCTCCTTTTGTGTGTGTGTAGGTGAGCGTATAATGAGCTGCTGTTTTACATTTTAATTTCCGGCTACGTTCAAATGTCCGTCCGTCCGTTCGTCCGGCTGGAAGCAGAGATTTGCGGATTTGCTAACTGTGCCATCTCGCTTTCCATTTTTCCACTGTTGTTGGCCGCAATTATTTAAATGAGATTACAAAAGACTTATGCAGCGGAAATCTTATTGTGTGTGTATTGTGTGTTTGCCGTTCATTTGTCTGCCGCCTCTTGTCTGTTCCTGAATCCGGGAATCCTTGTTCCTGATTCCGGACTCGGAATTCCCAGTTTCCAACTCCTCCTTTTGGGCCCGGCTCAGATTACGGCTTAGACGACGTGTGTCAAAAGTTATCCCGGCCAATTGTTTGGCTTTTGTCCAAACTACAATAAAGTCGACGTGCATACCTAATTTGATTGTTAATTGCCCTTTTTTTGGCCAAAAGATTAGCCTGGCGTTGGGCCCGGAGTCTGAGCCCCTAATGAGTTTGTCAGTAGTTTCCACTAACGGACACATGTCAGTTAGCAAAGTTTGCCCTAATGACCTGGCACAGTTGGCAAACTTTAAATTAAATAAATTAGCATTTAAATGAAGTGATGGCTCGTTTGGGGGCTCTGTATGAAAAACTTATTGAGTTTGCCGGGAAGAGTAATGATCTATTAGTTCCTCGAATTTTATAGCTTTAATATTTACATAGATATCTTAATGCTAATATCAAATGTATATAAAATTCATATATAATACATAGTATTGATTACTTTCTGGCTTACATTTAATTTCGTAGTAACCTTTTTCGGGTTTAACATTCTGTTTATAGTAATATTTTTTTATGGTTCAGATACAATTCTCCATTTTATACTACGTATTTTGCCACAAAACTCTTTGGCTGAAAAGCGCTTAGCTTAAAACATCTTTCTCCGCGGATTCTAAAATTGAGTTCCCCTTAGTTTACTTTACCTTTATGAGAGCACTTCGCCTGCTGTCTCTTCACTCACTTTGGAATTCAAATGAGCCCCAGTAAATCTCCACTCAGGAATGCGAAAACCATTTCCATTTTCTGGGGCCAAAGGATTTGCCATCTCGCCACCGCCTTTCGGTGACCAACCGTCACCATTGCCACTTTTGTGCCGTTTTTGCGCACAAATAAGCAGCTGAAGCCTCTTGCACCTGGACTGGCCACGCAAAATAGCTTTCAGCGCTCAGCAATTCGAAGACTGCAGGACCACACCTAAGTATCCTGTCCAGCCATCCAAAGCAGCCAACACCGCAGGATATTTGTGCATACAATAAAAAAACCAGCAGCTGGAGCACGAGCAGTGCCGGCTTAAAGAGAAACTGAAACAACAACGGCGTTGACATTTTCCCCACTTTCTCACTTTCCCACTTCCCAACTTACCCACCACCCCCCCACATTTTCCATTTTCCTGTGTGGGTGTGGGTGGGTGGGTTCTCCTGGGTTTGGCTTAACCTTGGTTTAAAAGGGGGGACACTGGTCAAGCTCAAGGACGTCGCGGGGGAGTGGGAGTGACAGGACATTGGTGTTGTAGCTGACATGTCTGTGGCAGGGAGAGCAATCTAGAAAAATTACTGCAATATGGAATAACAGTAACTATTGTGCTAATAGGATTAAAATGTATGCATCGCAGCCACAGGCCGACTGCTGCTGACAGCCAAAGAGGTGAGGAGGGGCTTCACAAAATCGGCGGGGGAATGGGGGAGAAAAGGGGAGACACCCATACAGGTGTCAACAGATGCTGAGTGTTTTGTCACCGGACAAACTCACGTATCTTTTGTTTTGCGATTGTGGCACAGACATTCATACCCGCAAAAGGATTCAACTGCAGATATGTAAAGTGTAATGGATTTTCGCGGAGTGCGGTAACAAGTTTAATAGAATACTTGAAAGTCGCATTTATCTTTGTGTCACGCGATTTGATTCTAACTAAAGGTTAGTTTCGCAGAGAATATTTGAAACGTTGTTTAAAAAGCTTTAAGCTGGAAATAACATTCTTGTTAGCCTTCTCAATAATTTCAATATTAACTTCTTTCTATTCAAATAGTGTACAAATATTATTTGCTTCAGAGTATCTATTGCTGAAACTAAATTATGTTAAATTAAAGACTACCCAGCACTTTCCATCATAAACCATTTTTTGATAAGTAGTAGTTAAATTTTGGAATCAGTGTTGGTATATTCTATTCAACGCAGCCATTGTCTATAGGAAACTTTCAATGGAAATGTATACTAAACGAGGATAGAGTGACCTTAGTTGTAATTGCAGTTTTTACGAATTCATCCTATTTCTCGGGGCGACAGGGTCCATCTTTGCAAGGATCCCGACAGCGTTTGCTCTTCTCCTTCTTGTTTTCCCTCCTAAATGGTTCGGACTCTAAACACAAACCATTCACTTTAAAAAATGTAACCACTTTAAAAAGTGGGCAATCTCACTCTTGAAGCAGCCGCCAAAGAACTGATTCTTATTACAGGTTTTCTTGCCCTTTTCGGTGCCTTGACTTTGGTCCTTCTTTTTGGCCATTCCTCTGCAGAAGTATATTGATTGATGCAGCAACTTGTTTCTGGGCAGAAATTTTAGCAGAACTCCACTCATTTTGAAGGAAGAAATTAACTGAGTAAATGAAATAATTTTGAACTGCTGGGAACGAAAAATGATGTCGAATGAGAAGTGACGGAATTTAAAAAAAAAAAAATGAGTCAAACTATCGGAGCCTGCTAATCGAAAGTTTTCCATCAAAGTTTTCACATGCCCAGAGAACAGAACACTATAAAACTAAAACACTCCTTGCTGCCAAGGGGCAACAAGTTTGTAATGACTTTGAGCAACTAATTAGAATGCAGCCGGATTACGATGCACTCGCCCACCGAAACGCAAACACTTTAATCGAAAAAGTTCAGCCAGCTTAAGATTAATTTCTCCAGATATATACACAAATCGTAATAGAATATGTTTACAAAGAAAAGGCTGCGACTAAATATTTAAGAAATAAGGAAACTTTAAATAGGACCTTGTGAATAAATATTTAATTAGGCAACTTCAGTGAAAAGAAGAGAAAACTTAAATTATATATAAAGCACAGAAATCTTGTTTAAATAGTTTTTTGTATTAATTAACTATTTTTAATACTTATCTTATATGTATATACATATTTGAATTTTGTATTTACATACCTCGAGCATTCTATTGCTTATTTATAATTTAAAAGTTTGAATATAATGGTGTGTATACATAACCTTTTCATCTTTTATACCAAAAAGTAAGCTCGCAACTGATTTAAGCTCTGCTCCTAAAATCAATACACATTTTAAGCTAATCATACTCAATTGGTTTCGAGTTCCTGCCCCTGTGCTTTTGCACATCTTTATAAGAATCATAGGAGTCTAATGGACGTTATGCGAAATCTTTAGTTTAAAGAAACATCCTTGGCGTCTGTCAGTATTTTCTGGGTTGAGCTGGCTGAGAGGATTATCGTGTTCAAATATACTTATAGACCCGTGTGTCCACATACTCGGACACTCATTTCTTCGACGTTCGAAGACAATGTTTTAGCACTTAGTGTGCAAGCTCATAACTGACAGTCAAGAGCAGAAAAACGCAACAAGAGCTTCATGGAAAAATAGCATAGCCGAGAAAAAAATGAGAAAATGTGAAAGGGAAAAGTTGAAAGTTCAAGCCCGTTTAGCAAAACGAAGCGGAAATGCTCTAGAATAAAGTGAAATGGAGAGAGAGAGCGAGCTCTAGATGTGGAAATGCCATTAATCAATCCTTCACCAATATCAAACAAGCTGGAAAATTTCAATTTCATATTTATCTACTCGATTGTCGGGGTTGCAACCCTCAGAACTCGGATTAGGGATTTTAGTTGTTTCTTTTTGGGGTATTTTTGTCAGCATTTTTCGATCATTTTTCGTTTTATAATGGGGTGAGAAATGTGGAAAACTGTGGGCTTGGCTGTTTGTCGCTTTGATTGCAGTTTACATAGGTGTCAATTAGCAACGGTGCGGTTGGCTGCATTTCAATGGAATTATCGTTGATGTTTTCGCAGTTCTCCCCTCGAAAATGTGCAACAAACTTGGCTGACACTCGAGGGGATCAAAGGAGGATTAGCGAGCTCATTTTAAAGCCCCGACATTGACACCCAAATTACTAGCTTATGTTGTCGTGTTTTGGCTGCAAATAGTTGTTTATATTACACTCTTAAATCCCCTGTTGCTGAGATATTAATTTAACAAGCACCCTACTTAGTTTCATTAAAGTTGGATACGTTAAAGGACAATTTTGCGTAATTGTAACATCCGGAAAGGGATTTTTCTAATATTAATGTTATGCTTAATTGTTGCTTAGCACTTGTATATATAGCTACATTTATATTGAACTATTTAAATACTCGGTGTATTTATTATACAGGAAGTGCTGCTCCCAAGTTAATAAGAATTTATTATCTTACCACTAGTTCTCCAGATTTATCCTTGCTGAACAATACTCATTTATTAATTTCTATTTGAGCAAATTGTAGGTACAACTGTTTTCTCGACAGCTGTTTGACTTTCCCTCAAAAAACCAGCAGCCGAATTGGCGACAGTCGGAGTAATGAAAGTGATGAATAACTCAGAGTAATGTTACGAAATCAATAAAAATCCTTTTACAGGATCTAGGACACACCGCACACAGACACACGTTAACAACTCGCTCGGGGTGCTTGTCGGTGTGCGACAAAGACTTGGACAACATTTTTCTTTGACCGAGCACATTTTTATTATCCCAAACTAATTTGAGGGTTGGTCCTTGATTTTTCTTACCCATCTCTGTCGGCACTGTGTATCCTTGTGCCTCTCCCTTTTTCTCTGTCTCTGTCACTCCACCAGGGTCGTTGCCATGTTTTGATGTCATTCGCTACACGTGCTTAATTTCATTTAATTTATTTAATACTTGAAAAATAAGTTTTTTGTTTACATTTGTATTGAGCAACCCACCCCTCGTCGCTAGCGGGTCGAGATCCTCGATATAGGGATATCATTGCCCGATTTACCATCTATTTAACGGCACTTGGGCGTGTACGAATGCCAATGAATTCGCATTTCGCCATTCGCTACGCTGCGTAACGAGAAAACGTGAAAATTCTGGGTGTGGAATTGGAAGTGGAATGCAAAAGGCGAAATCGAAATGCGGACTGCAAGACAAATCGGCCGCCGGGGAATTGTGCGTCTTGCCAGGAGGAATGCCTCGTCTGCATATTCATAATATCGGTGTAGGAGCATCCTCTGCATAATTATGGTCTCGCTGATATGTATGCTGTCTAATATTAACCACAAGTTTGCCAACGCAGCAGGTAGCAGTTAAGGGAAGACTTTCATTAGCTACAGCAGCTGTCACTATTAAAGAATAGAGTTTTGGTCTTCCTTGTTCCTTCAAGGTGAGACTTTAAAACTTAACCATAGGATAGAAAATTCCAAATATTTCAATCTAAAAAGTTTAAGGAAATGTGATATTGTTTTAAGTGCATTGAAATTATCCTTGTTGTAAATCAAATTAAAAACAACTTAAGCCAAAATGGGAATAGTTTTAGGTACTGGAATACATAATTTTTCTAGCTTTTGTGTACATTTAATACTTATCATTAAAGCCATCTTATCATTTAGGCTTAAATGGAGGGCTTTGAGATTTTTCCCTTCACTATCATTATACTCGCTGCTCGAATAATTAGGCATTAGCCGCTTTGGAAACGTTGGGATGCCGGCCAAACTAACTAGTTGGCTGACTGATTAGCGGAGCTGCCTCCACGATGACGCACATTGTTCGTTAGTGCAGTTGCCATGGATTCGCCGCTAAGAATTCCCATTTACCACCTGCCATTGAGATGCCCAATAAAAACGATGGGCGGCGAGCAGAGATGGATGAACTTTTGACTATCGTTTACAAAAATTATATGGCTGGTGGGGTATGACGAAAATAGTAAGGTCAGGACGCATTTCGACTTTTGGGTGCTGGAAAGTTGCTTAAATTATGTGGTAAAATTACCAAACTTCAGCCACAAACTGCCAATTAAAAACAGTTCAACTATAGTCACTAAGTTGTGAAATTCGTTTAAAATTCGTTATTCTTGCCGTAAACCAAACTGCATTTTATATTCCAACTCTACTACTGAGAAAACGCAACCATTAAGGCGAAAGTGAGGTTTTCTTATGAGGATATGCAGAAATGGTGCACCATGACCTACATGGGAATAATTAATGCCGGTTCAGGGCTTCCAACCTGAACCCGCACTCGTGCCGGGCATTTCATCGTGTTCCATTTCCTCGTCGGTGGTTAGTCCAATCTAATGGCGTGTGAGTGTATTTGCGTAAACGGATTAACAGCGGTCAAATGTGTGGATGCACTTTCAGAAAAATTACTATATGTTCGCAGAATTACAAATTTTGCAATACGTATTGAATGCAAAAGTTCTATGGATTCATTTGGAAAATACTGGGTACTGTGCTGCATACTTTTAGATACTCCTATGAACGAGTTAAATTTACTATTGAAAATGCACTATTACCATAAAAATCTGTATTCATGCGTTACTGAAAGGTCGACACTTTCGGTTTATTTCTTTGAGTGTAAAGTGGGAGAGCAAATAAGTGAAGCAGCAGTTTCTATACCCGCCAAGAGTCCAAGGTAGCCAAGCAACAAAACCTTCTATTTACCGCAGAGAAGAAAAGCAGCGTTCCCATAACCAAAGTCCCTCGATAATTGGGAGAAGATGAGTGGTCTGGGTCCGGCAGCCTGTTGGCTGGCCCACAAGCGCATCGAGTCCTGGTCGCGAATGGCCAAGGAGCGAGTGGGAGCGGTGCGTCGCGTTACTCTCGATCGGAATTCGGCGGATGAGGGGACACCGAGTGGGAGTGGTGCCTCCTCCACTGCCGGTGGCAATGGGGTTTCGGTGGTGCACATTCTGCCGATGGGCGAGGGCTCCACCACCCCACCGCCGCAACCCATGACACCGCCGCCGTCGGCCTCGTCGGTCACATCGACCACCAGCGGAATTGGCAGCGTTTCAGCCGGTAGTGTCAGCGATAGCTGTGATTTGCCCACGGACTCGGAGGTTCTTATAACTGGCGATGGCCATTAGTGGACTCTTCTAATATATCCCATTTATTCGATTCCCTCAGGAGGTGGCTATTGCCAAGGAATGCCAACCCATCCAGCCGGCCAGTCAGCTGCATGGAATGCACGCCGGCATGGGCCTAAACCATCACCACATGGGCACAGTTTCGGCCACCGGAACGGACATCTTGCGCGGACCCGCCGAAGTGTTCCACAGTCCGCTTCACTTGCACCACCAGAGCCGCTCCTTTCCGCCGCGCCTCCAGCGCACGCCGTCCATCTCCAGCCAGAGCAGCGTGGACAGCGCCCCATCCAGGCATTCGGTATGTGTGACTACGAACTAATTGATTTTGCTAAACTACGATACTATTACTATATAATTAATATCGCAGGGTCATCGAGGCTCTTCACCACAGATAAGGACTTTTGGACCGGACGGACGAAGCTCGCTGCCAAGTGAGCCTGGATTTCCGCACCATTTGGCCAGGTCACCCAGTCCCATGCGAACCATTTCTTTGGATGCTCGCTGTGGAAGTCCCGCCCACTCGGCGGATCCTGGCGATCTGAGGACGCCCAGTCCCTCGCAAAGCAGCTTGGCATCTTTGGCCGGAGGATCGGGAATGGGAGGCGGCAGTGCGGGAAAGGGCGTGGCTGGAGGTCGCTGCCTTTCACCGCTGCTGATACCGCCCAGATCGCAGCCCGGAGTGGATCCCGCAATGGGTCCCGCTTCGCCACTGGGTGCCCTTCAACCGGATCTCTATCGAATGCCGGACGGACCCGTTTACCTGACAGCTCCGGAATCCAGTCATGCCGTGGGTCGTTTGCATCTGCGCGTTAAGTACGACTACCACCTGTTCGATCTGACGGTTCATCTGATTGAAGGTAATATTCGTGTTAAAATTATAATTGAAATATACATTTTTTTTTTTACAAAATTTATTACAAAAAATTTTAATTAAATTATTAACAAAATAACAAACAAAAAATTATTTAGGCGGATTAATATTAAAATACATTACTGAGTATGGTGATTATTGTTCGCTAGATAAATGTTGATAGTATTTGGTTCTGACCTCTATCACATCGCCATTGGTAAGACTCAAAAAATCCGCCGTATCACTTTCTGCGATTCGAAGTTTACGCGTCTTGAAATATATATTCTTCAGATCAAGTTTATAATAATGGGCGTAGGCTTCCATAAGTCTACGCATCGGCATGGAGCGGTTAATATTAAATTCCACAACTCTTCTCCCCACACAACGTACCTTGATATTAATGCGACGCATTCTTATAGTATGTACTTAGTTTCTGGAAAAGATTTCATAATATTATTTTAACATATGGGTGCGATGACTTGTTAAGCTGTGTATGCCACGATAATACCTAGTTCGATCTATATTGAGTTTGTGTTTCATCAAGACATTCATTTTGTTTTCCATTTCAGCTCACAATCTCAGTCCCATCGAAGAGGGTGGATTCCGGGATCCCTATGTCCGCCTGATGTTGCAACCAGAAGTGGACAGCCGGAAGCGACAGACCCACATTCACAGGGGCGAATCCAATCCCTACTTTGACCAGCACTTCAAGTTCCCGGTTTCTCGGGATCAGCTCCAGGGCAAGGAGCTGATCCTCCAAGTGCTCGACTACGATCGCTATTCGCACAACGACATTATCGGCGAGGTTCGCATCTCTGTGGATGGTCTAGATCTCTCCAAGTCAGTGGAGGTAAGTAATGGTTTCGATTGATTAGGACTTATAGTAATACAAAATCTATACAGATCTGGGGAGACTTGCTGCGCACCAAGAAACCCAAGGAGGATCGACCGGAACTGCTGTGCTCCTTGAACTATTTGCCGCAGGCCGAGCGATTGACGGTTGTCATTATGAAGGCTAGAAATTTGGATACTCTTCAGGAACCATATGTCAAGGTGAATATTAAATATTAAACAATTATTAATGAGAAAAGAAACCTCTAAAAGTTAATTGTAAAAAAATTAACTTCTAAATAGTAGATTCAATTTAAGTGTTATTTATGTTCTCATTAACGCCTATAAATTAATAAATTTCCTTAATACTGCTAATTTTCTTTCAGATTTATCTGATTCAAAATGGCAAACGCATCAAGAAGAAGAAGACGAGCATTACGAAGTCGGACGATCCCACCAATCCCATTTGGAATGAGGCGTTCACGTTTAATTTGCAATCAAATTATCTCCACAACGCAGCCATCGAGGTAACCTTTAGCCTTTGCCTTTCCACGTGGACCAGGCCATAAACCGGTGGTCTGCGCCGCTTTTAACAGCTCCGGCTGCTAATTCCGGGCAATAGCCCCGGTTTAATGCCCGGCCGTGTTTTAATTGAAATCCCCACGCCACTCCACTCTACTCCACTCCATTCTACTCTACATATACATTTTCCGCTATATTTTATATCTTGGCAGATCTATGTGGTGGGTGCCGGGAGCGAGGCCACGGAAATCGGATGCTGCGGACTGGGGCCCCAGGAAAGTGGAACTGGATGCCAGCACTGGCACGATATGATTAACAATGCCCGAAAGCCTACGGCTATGTGGCACTATATCCGCTAGGGTCGTGCATAATGAATGCTGGATTATGAATTATGATTTTTCCAAAAAAAAAAAAACAACATTCAATTGCTCCCCTCATTGCGTCTATATAGGTGTACTACTAATGTAACCGTGTCTGTGTGAATTTTCCAATTGCATTTTTGGGCGCTTCGCCGCCCCCCAAAGCTTATAAGTTCTACGAAATCAAAATCTCATCTATATATACCTATATATGTATATGTATATGAATGTACAATATATATATATGCAGCTAACTAGCCCTCCAAGAAGCTCAATCAAAAGTTCCTAAGCAACGACAGAATCTTCGAAAAAGAAAAGAATGCCCACGAATTATGAGTATTTGTGGGTAATTGGTTGAACGGTTTGATTTTTGTTCTTGTTGTGCATTTCGTGCAACCTCTTGGGAAAATAGCACACACACAAAAACCAGAAGAGAACCGGGTACGGATACAATAGGAAATCGGTAATCGCACATCCAAAACTGTCAGCCAGACTTGTTGACATTTCCATCGACTTCAGCAGACACTTGAGGAGCCTGCCGCCTCCTTTTTCATCCTTCTCCGCTCAAGGAAGGCATTCAAGTGTGCATTTCTTAAATAATTATGAATACACCGCACCGGGAATAATAATAATAATAATAATTCGTATATAGGTGAATGGTCGTCAATCATGCAGGAAGCCAAAACTCGAGGCAGGACTCGCCCTTTTGTGCCGGCGACAGTTGACAAATTGCCATCGTCGTCCTGTTGTCCTTTTGCCATTCGATCCTGTATGCGTTTGTCGTTTCGTCGTCGGCTGTTTGACAGCTTAGCCCGCAGGATAAAAAAAAGCGACGAGAGCGAGAAGTGTAGAGAACTTATGCTAATTGTTAAGTTAAATACATTTATTCCTTCCAGCCGAGTACGTCTATCACAAGGAACACCAAAGTGAATTTCTCGAGCACTTGAACCTATTTTATATGTACTTACAACGAGTATTCCGAGGCATATGAACTATAAGAAATTTTTGAAAGGAGAATGCATTAGGGTTGGCCGATTTCCTTTTTCACATAAACCTATGAATGTATTTTCGGTGTTGTCGTATGAACCTATGGGAAGTCAGACCTTATAATGTGTGTAAAATATGCTACTTAATCCCAGTAAATATTGCAGAATACCAACAACTGAATGTGTGTAATTTAAACTTAAACAAAGACTTGAAAAATACATAGCACTGCACGTGTTAACTAGACAAAAAGTACATACTCTAAGGAGCCAAGCATATAAATATAATGAAATATATACATATACACTATACTTGTACAAGTTTTTCTAAAACAATTCTTCTACACAAACGGTTCAATTTGTCGGGTACAAAAGAGAAAACACAAGAACAACATTGCTGACATTAATAAAATAAACCGAAGCAACAGAACAACAGGATATATGCTGAAATACCTCCGATTTAAGCAGAAGATACTTTAAAACATATACGAGAAAGTGAATAATGCACTCGGAATGCAAAATTCAATGCAACACATTTAAAGCAAAGCGAAATGTACAAAATCAAGTATATTTCCTACAAATAGTGTTTATTTATTGTAGCCTAAAGGGGACACTGTTGAAAACTAAACCATAAATGAGGGTTAACACCACCTAAAATATAAATATATACACATACAAACTACAAGACAACCTTTATTCATATGAATGAAATGTATATGTAAACTTAAATGTATGTGAATTTAAATTATTCGGTAAATAAATAACTAAAACAAAGAAGAAATATATATTTTCAATCACCAACCTGATTACCAGTTAAAAATGTGCCCGAAAGTATTTAAGAAATGAAACAACATTTGAACTTGGCGCTTGAAAGCAGTTCAAGCAGTACGAATCAGTTGGCAACGCGAAAATAAAGCCTGCTGGTTTGTGACTCAGATAATAGTTAGCAAGGACACCGATTTGGTATTTTGCGACTAAACTTTTTTATTTGGATATGTTTACTTTTGTTTCCATCTCTTTAAAAAAAAAATTAATACAATTGTTTATTTTTGAGCTGGTATTTATTTTTTACTTATAAGACATACCTTTTCTAACCTTTTTTAAATATCTAACTGTGTTATATATATAACACAAATTATGAAAAAAATATAGTAAATATTTTAATCAAACATCAAAAGAAATGTATTCCGTTTGTTTAGCTAGAAAATCAGCAACGAATATATCCAGTTTATATGTCTACCATTTCTCTCAGTGCACTTTTCAGAGTCGCTTATAACACAACGTGCACTCTCGTCTGCGCTCACACTGTTTCCAACCGTCGGATCGTGCGGACGTAAAAGTAGAAGATGTCGCGCGTCAAATATGTTGATCGCGAACCAAAATAAATCAATTGAATAATAAAAAGTAAAAGTGTTTCTTTAATCAAAATTATATGACAGTCTGCTTAAATTTATAAAATAAATACTTAAGCATAATCCAAACCAAAGTGTGAGTTTCAGCGAGTAAAGCGCAGTGAACCCGGTAAACAAATCAAACGACAAGTGTTTGTGGGATGCATTTGGGTGCAACGTGTTTATGGATGTGTGTGTGAAGCTTTTGGGTTGAATGTGTGTACGACGTGCAGGTCCTTTTGCGGCTCCTTTGCATCCCTTTTTGTAAAGTGGCGCTATTTTCTGTTTGATGCATATTGTTCTCCCATTGCAATCAAAACGGAGTTGAAGCCACAATCACACATGTACAGTGGAGATTGCCTATAATTAGCTGGCTCTAAACCTTACAGAAAAACATAACAATGATGGTGTTGGATTAACAGACAAACTTAAATCTTATTTGTTTACATTTTGTATATAAAATTATGTGCTGATAGTGTAGATCTTATTACCAATTGGATATTTTCATAATCCAACCCGGTTTTAAAATAAAACGTTTTGATAGTTTGTAATTTCCCTGCGCAAATTCGTCTTACAGAGGTAAGACTGTAGGGCCAAAGACAAAGGCTTCTACTTCTCCGCTCAACCTCAAGCTGCATATGAGTTAATATTTGTCTAGTTTTTGAACATGCCGCTTTTGTCTCAGCCTTTGTGTTCCTACTCGGATTCGTTTGACGCTGACGCTGAAGTTGACAAACCAACCAGGTCCTGGTCCACTTTGGATCACGGCGTCTTTGAGGGGATGGCCCAGGGGCTGGGGGCTGGTGACTTGGCGCTGTGGGCGAAGGGACATAGGGGCACCCTGCCGGCATCCACATCACAGCAAATAGCTCCACTTTCCACTCTCGCTGAAAGTGTTATCCTTTTGTAGGATAGCGACGCTGGCTGTAGATGAGCGGGTGTGCGAGGACGCCTCTCTGGCGCTGTAAAATATGCAATTAGAAAGACATCAAAGCACAGTCACCGCTCAACTCAACGCTGATAGCCCGGCCACCCTCCTCCGCCCACCTTTCACCGCCCGCCCCACGTAGTACACTCCCCCCCTCTTCTCTGCCGCCTGTTTTGGTATGCGCTTTGACACTGCCACAGACAGGCAGTGCAAAAAATATCTGAATACATTTTAATGTTAAAAAAAAAACAGACATTTTTAAAACTTTAAAATTGATTAAAAGCTATGAGCAGTAAGCGATTCAATCTATAAGATACATTTTAATGAATGTTAATAAGCAACAAATTTGTCTAGCTTTTGTATCTTAAGTTATATTCTAGATATTTCCTTGTTTTGTATTTTAAATTTTTAAGCATTTTCCATTCGAATTATATTACCTTAGAATTTGATATATTTTTTTATAATTATATATGAACACGATTGTAAATTAGTTGGTTTTTTTCGAGTGCAAAGTGCAAGGACACTAGGCGAAAAGTAGAAGGGGCGGAAAAGAAGGCTTTCGAAGTACCCAACCCGAAACGAGTCTCATCATTAGTGCTCCCCCGCCCCCGCCGTTTGCGTCACTTTGTCGGCCGCTACCGCTGGCGCTTTTTGATATTATTTATTTATATTTTTCACTTTTAATAAAATGTTGTCGCCGTTGCCGTTCGGCAATGCCCCCGCCACTTTGCCTTTGTGGAAGCGGAGGAGCGATGGCAGCGGAGGAGTTGGGAACGTTTTGCCAAACTCGCGGCCAAGCGAGGTCAATTGGCTTAATTACTGTGTGACATCGTGTGGACAAGTGATGGCGATGGAGGCGTCTTCGAAATGCCTTCACATTCGCCACCGAGTAAAGAGTCTTGCATTTATTCATGTATATTTCAACAGATAGCAGCGGAACTTCCTATCAATAGAGTCCCTTGTGCGGGAGACCATTAAATTTAATCGTTTTTCGTTTTTTGTCTGCGTTTTTCAATCACTATCTAGTAACGAGCATCGCAGCCCCACTGTCCATAAACATATACACTCGAAAAAGAGAGCTTAAATGTTGAGTACCTTATTGTATTAGTTATTTGGTAAAAAAAAATATATTTAGCATTGACTTCTTAAAACTCCCACACTCCCATCATGCTAAGGAATTATTATTTGTTTGAGTTATGGAACTAAATATAAATTTTTTTTTCTGTGCAGGAAAAATCAGCTTGTATATAGTGTAAAGTAGTGCGTAAGCGGTCGCTTATCGAACGGATGCCAATTGGCCATGTGTGTATGTGGATGAACCCAGCGAGACTTTTGACTTGTGACACACTCATTTCATTTGGCCGCAACCAGCTATCAGTGTGCACAAAATGCACTCGACATTATAATCAGTAGAAAATACAAACAAACAAGTGCATTTAAATTTAAAACGCAGACAAAACAACGATAAAAATGCGCCTGAGTGGCTGGGAAATTCTGCTGCTCCTGCTGCCCTTTGGAGTGGTCAGTGCTGTCCGGCAGTTGGAGGAAAATCAGAGCATCAAGAATGATCACCATCATTCGGTGGAGCGACAGGTGCGACGTCGAAATAATAAAAGTAATGCCTCGGTGGATCACCATCGGCATGCGCCATCTAGCGGATCGAAGAAGAACAGTCGCAGCCATTCTGTAAGCCTGGATTCGGATGACTACGATTGGCTGGATGCGGATACTAGTGAGGCAATCGATAGCTCCGAGGTCACGGCTGTGGAATCTGTAAGATCGCCCGGAGAATCACATGGTAAGTTGATAAGCAATGTTAGCCCTCTGATCTTTTACTGGCACTTCAAAAGCAGCCGCTTATCAGTTTGGTTTGACCCACTCATGAGTGACAAATGATTTAGAAATATATTGAACATTTTATGTGAAAACAATGTGTTAAGGCAAAACAGAAGAACATAGTCGAATACTTTATATATTTACATTCAAAAGTGCATATCTACAAATTATCAATATTTTATTGAATAATTTTTATAATACATGATATGCAACATACCTTCACCATATATATTTTGAATTCGAGTTCATTGCTATGAAACAAAACTGGTTCCTTGATTTATTTGAACGTTGTCACTTTCATTCACTCCCCCTTCGACAACCCGCATTTTTACATTTTTAGGGCTGGTCAGTTTGTCTGCAAATGGAGGAACCGGCTAAAAAGTATAAACATTTTACAGCCCCTCCCACTTTGATTTGCATGTAAATGGAACCACACACTAGCATCAACTCACTTAATCAAAAGCAATAATTTGCCTTTTGAGCGCGAACGAAATGTTTTAATTGAAAGTGCTGATGCTGATGACGATGATGCCACTGCTTTCAGATACAGATACTCGCAACCGAGTGAGTGCGTGCTTGTGCTCGAATCTAAATTGAAACTGTGTTAAAAATTAGTTGAAATTGTTGCAAAGCTGGGTTGCCTGATGGCGCCAGCATATGTACGAAACTCAAGTAGGAATCCAAGATATGCTTTATTCCCTTCGCTGCCTGTTTTATTAACTCTGGCTGGTCGAGTGAATTATGGCGGGCTGGGGTGTCAGTGTATGATAAATGTGTTAGATTTCCAATGAAATTTTATGGCCTGCGCACATACATATATGTCGCCGCCTTGAGCTTAACTGATTGTACTACTGTGGCTCTTTTTTGCAAAAGGAAATTCTTTGGCTCAACAGCGCGATGTTGTGCATCCGAAATGATGTGGATTGTGCGGCATTTGAAGTGTTTTGCATACAAATGGCCATCGTTGATGTTTCATTCGAATGCGCTGCGCTCGTAAAATAGCTATTAAACAATCATTTTTGTTGCACTCACGTTAATCAAACGGGTGGTCGGATGTGTCCACTCCTTGTGATGGGAGTTATCTTCCCGCAAATGCCGACAACTTGGCGACAAATCAGCTGCGACACTTGACATGCGACGGGGAATCCGGAGACTGCCATTCAGTGGATTTCTTTATTTATAGAAGTCACCCCATTCCATTCCACAGATCCAAACAGGAAAGATATACAGTAGACAAAAAATATTATTAAATTAGATTATGCTAAGTTGGATTTTATGGGGACTGTTGGATTAAGTTAATATCCTTTTCTGGATTTTTGAACTAAACCATCAAAAACTCATAACAAATATGAACTAGTCTGAAAATCAGAGAGCTTTTCAATTTGTACTTATTTATTTAAATTTTATTTTCAAAATTATTACCTATTTTTTTTTGCGTGTGGTGCGTTGACAAGCAACTTAGATCATTGGCCAGAGAAAAAAAGAAACCATCGGAAGACTGCGCAACTTTGCAACTAAAACTGAAATTAAGATACACAATAAAAATAGCACTCAACGACACACTATACGCAGAGTAGCACGCACAAATGAAAACATTAACAGTTTTAAAAATAAATGCAAAATAAAAACCGAATCAGTAGAATCGGAGAAATGTCAAAATGGGGTAGAAGACAACGCCTGGGAAATCAAAAAGGCATTTTCCAAACGATTTGTCACAGTTTCGCATTTGCACATTTGATTCCCCAAATCGATGTTCACAGGCCACAACCAAATTTATTTCGGTGGACTTCAAAGTAAATTTCCGCTAAAATTAGTCACTCAACCCGAGAAAAAGATAAAATGCGACTGCCCCGGACTCGCTTGGCCGAAATGAAAATGGCTGAGCCAAAAATACGTGAGTTTTCGAACCAGAAAAGCGGGGAAATCTTAGCAGTTTTCACTCCACCCCCTCGTCCATAGTTTCTTGCCCTGCTTTGGCAATTGCACACTTAATTAATGGGCACTGCTTTTGATCTTCTGTGAAGTTCAGTAGCCCCCCAATTCCTGACGCAAGTGACAAAAACTGAAATTTTTCACGCACTCAGCGAAACTCTTTGAACCCGCCCTTTACGCCCAGCCAACTGTCACACGTCCAAGTGCCACGGATCCGGAGTTTCGAGTCCGGAGATCGGGGACATGTGTCGCAGATGTCAGACATGGGAAACGCTTCCACATAGTGATGAGCATCCCGACGTGTTTTCAAAAAAGTCAGATACTTTTAAGTGATCTTCAAAGGAAAGATATTGCATTCGTGTCACGACTTTCAGTTCTCTGCGCGCACTCATTCATATTCATCTGGTTGGGATAAGCAGGGCTATCTCCTTGTTCAATCTGTAGCCCAATCAGAATAATGTCAATTATAGTTAGGTGAGACACAAGCTGTTACAATTGACGGTGAATAGATCTGCAAGATCTTACAAGGAATTCAAATCAGATAGCTGTTTGAGCTTTAACAAGCTTAAACTGGTAACTGGTAAGCTATTTCATGTTTAAAATATCAGAAAATATATTTTTTTATATTAATTATGCATAATGCATGATTATCTTAAGAACAAAACTTAGTATTATATTATTGCCTATCATATCACGCTGCCATCCCTGATACCAAAACCAAACGAATCATTGTGCTCCCCCCTTTTTTTCGCAAGAAAAGTTCAACACCCAATGAGCAATCCTCCAAATGAACCGCAGCCAGATAAAAAGGGGAACGAGTAAAAAAAAAATTGGAAAGGAAAACAAGCCTTAAGTGCTTAATAAGTAATCAGTCACCCTGGGTACTCGTAGATAAGCAGGATACCATTCCAGCCACCTAATTAGTGCGAACAAACGAAATCCCATCCCCGTGAAAGTCAGTCCCTGTGTGATTTGTGCCAGAGGAAGTGTATGTTGCCACAGATTCAGCACAACATGTGGCGATCATGATCATGGTCATGATCACAATCGGGAATCAGGAATCGGGCATCAAGCGAATCTGACTGAGTGCAATCCGCTCCTTTGGCATATATCTCTCTGCCTCCCGTGGCATTTATTTAAATTTTAATTTACTGAGTGGTGTCAAAATGCGTGAGCCAAGCCATTAAACCCTGATATGCTGCACTTTGCCAACTTAACTTCTTGTTTTCCACGCGCAACATGCTTATTTTCTGTTTGTTTGCTTCTCTTGCAGATATCTTCACATGTTGCAATCAGGTCTTCGGCTCATGTCGCACAGCATGCGAAAATGTAAGTATTGGCGATCGGGGGAAAAGCGGAAAAAAAGGGGAGGGGGGGTCTTAGTGGGTAGGATTGATCATATATCAAAAATGCGTATGAATGCATGAGTGGATGCAACGGGTGGTACAGACAAGGGCAGCACTTTAATAACAAGCTAAAAAACTAATATCTCTTATTTTACTATTATTATTTATACGTATATAAATTTTAAAAATTCTTTTTTCAAATATTTCCTTCAGCCTTTGCATAAATTTTCCATTCTAATACCTAAACTCATAACTAATTTAACCCAATGTGGCAGGCGCCTCTTGCACAGAGAAAACCAACTCGAAGGGAAATGATGTGTATGTCATAAATATTAAACGTTGCTGCCCCACGGGCAAGTGGCCATAAGTATGAACACCTCGGACAGCAGATCAGATACAGATTGAACAAGCCGATAAGGTGGAAAAACTACTGATCAAGCCACAATGCATTTCCTGGTATTTTTATGTGCCCATGAATCCTCTTTTCCCTCGTTATGAATGGACTACGAGCGGTGCATGCCAAGCGAAATGAATTTAGAATTCAATAAACGTTGATTCGTCGTCGGACTGTCACACGCAGAAAATGCAATGAAAATTATTATGACAGGTTTTAATGGTCGTTCGATTTCGGTGGAACTTTGAATACCATATCCACATCCGCTGGCAGCCGATTTCAGATTATGGAGCCTTGTGCCAAAAAGGATTGAAAAATCCGCACAAATTGCATTGTTAATTAGCATAAACTGGCAAACAGGTAATTGCACCTCAAGACCGAACCCAGACCAAATGCCCAGTCTGCTACAGAGAAAATAAAACGTATATAGTTGCAATATCAATACTTCTATATTAGTTGTGACATAACTAAATTTGTGACAAATTTGTTAAGAAGAAAATACAAAGTAACTATGCAATCTAGTTATAATATGACTTAAGGCAGTGTTATTATTACTTAATTAATTTCTTTCTGTGCAAATGGAGAGCCAGACGAACCAGTTTGCCACTCAAAGTCATTCATAAAACCCGAGCCGGCTGAAAATCAATTTGTTGTCTTTGTGAGTGAGTGAGTGTCGTGTGTGCAGCAGTTTTGTCGGTAGTCTGCTCTGCTCCTAGCCCCTAGATTTAGTTGGAGGCAATGCCGGCAATCAAATCACTGACATCATTTAACTTTGTAATCATAACCATTTTCCACCCAAAACCAATTAGTTTTCCCAGCCGAAAGTGGGCTGCGGCTTTGCCAATCTTTTCATTTAGAAATGCAAATGAAGGCATTAAATCTTTTGGCCAAATTGAAACTGACAAACAGGATAACGCCAAGCCAACCGGTTGCGTTCCCATGGGCGTTACCCAAATCCACTTTTCAATTGCTCTGCTCTCTCTCTTTCTCTCTTTTGTCTGCGAAAGATTAGAGAGTTAGATTCTACAAGTGGGTGTCGGGAAATTGGACACCCCTTGATATCCAACTCCACCCCGCTCACAAATTGTTCTATTTCTTATCCCCTGATTGTGTGAAAAGTCGAACTCGAGACGGCAGATCATCCCAAGATAAGTGAAAATTTACGCGCATTTTATTATTGACAAAATGCTCTGGGGTCTGATAATTGCAAAAGACAATATCTGATGGGATTCGGTGCCCAGGTGGGCAGGTTGTCCTCGAGGAGTAGGTTCCGGTGGGATGCCATGTAGAGTTATCCGAGTGTGTGGGAGTGCGTGACATGGCCACGGACACTTCATTAACAAAACTGCAACAGACATGCCCGAGGCCTGGTCTTCGAAGAGGGGGAACACAGCCCGGGAACACACATGCACGACGTGCGTTCCAACCAGAGGCGTAGTCGATAGAAGGTACCCTACAATTCGGAAATTAACATGTGATTAAATAGATGGGCGGATACACCTATAAGTGTCCTATCAACAACTTTTCAAAATAGAGAAACACAATTAAAAAGGGTTTTTACTCTAATAGCCGTGTGTCATCTTTGAAATTAGTTAAATGTAGGTTTATAAATGTATTATTATATCGACTGGGAAAAGCTTTATGATAATAACAGCCTTAACCGCTTAATTTAACTAAAATATTATTTAAAGTTCGTGAACAACTTTTGGTACCAGTATCTCCTTTAAAATGAACTCCCCGTTGATCACATTGCATCTCCACCTCAGTTTATGTTAATTTGTATTTATGGGAATGCCACCAGGCTCAAGATCCAGACAAGTTCCGAGGACAAGCACACGAAGTATCTTGAATAGACATCGCTTTACTCAGATTACTGTGGCAGATACGTTGCGCCGCAGTGTGGAGTGAGCCTGAAAATTTGTTATTGAATTTCCCTGGGCCTGTTCTTTTTTTTATCGATAGAAAGAGGGAGAGCGGGCCAAATGTTATTTATGATGGTGTCAGGATGGGAACAGCACTCAAAAATGTAACATAATACGCCAAAAACTACAACAAAAAAGAGCGGGAATAAAGTGCAACCTGCATCTTTCGATCCCTGTCTCAAAAACTTAATACCGACCCGGATTGCAATCGCATGCACTCAAACAAAGACCAATAAAATTTTTTTAAGAATTCGTAAAAAAATCGATCAACAAATACCGAAGTCTATATTAATTTAGGTAAATTTCTTATTTAATATATGTTTAAAACATATTCAAATTTTTTCCGAGTGTTGAAACTTTGAGACTGCGCACACAAGCACTTGAAATCCAACAGGTTGCGGGTCAGGAGTTGCGGGTTAAGCGCACGGTCGATGATTAAGTTTGATTGCGTTTAATAACTTGTTGTCTATTGCAATTTATGCATATTTTTCCAGTTATCTCTGGTGGAGTTTGCCACTGGCACTGGCGGCGACAATCGCGATGAACTGCACAGATATTGTCAACTGCACCAGGTGGAATTTTGGACCTGCGTCAACCAGACTTTTGACTGTGAGTGTGTGTAAAATTAGATTATAAAATCCATTAAAAAATATATGTATATATTTTGTCTTCTTTTCTCGCAGCGGTCACCCGTGGAGCCGACTGGTCGGGAAGGCGCTGTTGCCAATTTGGAGTCCTGCCCCATTGCCGCAACGTCTGCGCCACTTCCACTCGCTCACCGGTGCAAAATTGTCGGCGGAGCGACGAGCAGACGCTTTACGACTGTCTGGAGCGGCAGGAGGCAGCAGATCAGTGCTGCGGACAGGCCCGAACTTCCGAGTGTCTGGAGGTAAGGATAGTAATATCACAACTTTAAATTGAATGTAGAAGTATCAAGAACACTGATCTAAGTCTCAAATGCTTGCTAATAGCATTTCAAGTTTCAAAACATTCAATTATCTGAGTATTTTACACCATACTTAAAAACTAAATATATTTAGGCCTGTCGAGCTGTATTCGAGCCCGCCAATGACAACCATGACCATGTGGACATAAATGGAGCATGTGGAGATCGTAACGCGGATGTGATTCACTGCGTAAACAACCACACGGACATGACTCCACTGGCAAATGCCGAGCAATGTAAGTTAACTTAATGTTAAAAAAGCAATAAAAGCTTATTGTTTCAAAACTATTCCTTAGATATACCCTGTTGTGAGTACAGCAGCAAGGAGCACTGTCGCCACACCTGCCGCAATCTTCTGCATCAAAACGCCACTCTTATGGAACGAAGTGAGGTGATCTTCGCCCGCTTGGAAGCGGCAGGATGTGGGTCACCACTACCACAACTGCCCTTCTGGCAGTGTTTTCTAACAGTGACGGGTAAACTATATGTTCCGGGAGGATCTGGAAGAGCCGGGGGCTCGTTAGCCCAAGGACGGATATCGGGGCAAGGGGGATCTCTGGGTGAGCCCAATCACCTGGGAATGGATGCGGCTAAAAGGCAATGCTGCGAACAGGCCAGCAGCCACAAGTGCCGACGATTGTGCAACCAAATTTTCACCAGCAATTGGTGGGATGCACGGAGCAGTTTTGAGAACGAGTGTATGGACCAGCCCGGGGAGAGGGAACTGCGACGGTGTATAG
This sequence comes from Drosophila sechellia, assembly GCF_004382195.2. Classification (NCBI taxonomy): domain Eukaryota; kingdom Metazoa; phylum Arthropoda; class Insecta; order Diptera; family Drosophilidae; genus Drosophila; species Drosophila sechellia. The sequence continues at coordinate 14,637,329 of NC_045951.1, read as the reverse complement.
AAAGCGTGGATGCACCGTGTGAACTCGGATGTCAGGGTCTTAGTTTCTGCTCCAACTTCAACAATCGACCCACGGAACTCTTTCGCAGCTGCACACCAGAACATGATGCAGCTGCTCGCGAGGATTGGCAGCTCCTGCAGCAGCGGGGAACCGTCAGAGTCCTGGGACAGGAGCTCTTTATCAAGAACACCAGTCGCTGTGCTCCGGATAAGTGGAGGGCTTTGGTGTGTGCCCTCCAAATAAAGCCATGCACACGAGTTGGTCTTTTCAACGGCATTTGCAGCGAAGATTGCCACGAGCTCTTGGATGAGTGCCTGGACTGGACGTTACAGCACCAGCGACCAAAGGATATATGTTCTCGGTTAAAAGAAAAGGATGATGATGATTCTCCACTGCCTTGTATATCCCTAGAGAGCTATATGAAACCAGGAGATGCAAGTCCAGAGGAGTTCCAAGGTATCACTTCACCATGCGCCAAGAAACCCTGCAATGGCAGCGATGTTTGTATCCTCCAGCGAGGAGGCAATCATGGATATTCCTGTATACCGGGCTGCAATTTGGGACAGGATTCCAAGCTGTTTGTACCATTCGGCTCATATGTGCGACTTGGAAAGAGTAATCTCCACAAGAAACTGGAAGTAGGGCAATTTCCGCTGGCCGAGCATATAGTTTGCTCATGCGGATTACAAGGTCGCCTGGAGCAATGTCAACCGCTACCGAGCTATATGCATGCCCACTGCACTCTTCCCGGAGCGAGGAGCTACCGGCATGGATCCTCATTCTACTTGGAGTGCAATCTATGCAGTTGTTTCGCCGGTGAGATCACTTGCACCAAGCAGCAGTGTCGTCTGCCAGGATTTGCAGATTCCAGTTACACCAGTCTACCGTGTAATTGTCCAGCTCACTACGTTCCCGTTTGCGGCTCCAATGGCAACACTTATCCTTCGGCCTGCGTGGCCAAGTGTCATTTGCCAGAGGGGGATTACGTCTACGGGGCATGCAATGCTCGGAATGCCTGCCAGGCAGCACCTCCTAACAGTTGTCCATCCGGAACTCAGTGTTTGGACAGCCGGAAGGTGTGCCTGGCCAGCATGCAGCGACCTTGTCTGCAATACGTATGTGGTAAGTTAAAATTGATTACCACTTTACTTTTTTTTTTTTTTTAAATTATAAAAATATTTCTTAAAAATTTTCAAATTATTTTTATAATTTCTCGATTGCAGTCAACGCCACCGCATCCAACTGTTCAACCTTTCATCAGGGCGAGGTATGCGATGCCCAGGGACGGACTTATCCCAATGCCTGTGCCCTGCTGAAAGCCAATCCTCAGGGTCAAGTGGCGTATTGGTCCGCCTGTCAATCCAGTCGCTTTAATACCTCACCCTCACCAGTCTGTGGCATCAATGGGGTGACTTACAAGAGTAGTTATGCGGCCAGAGCGGAATACGTGCTGGTGGATTATGTGGGTCGATGTCGGGAGGTGGGACTACTGGTCAGCGATATGGGAAGACGCTGTAGGACTGTCAAGTGTGCCGCTCCCGCATCCAAGCATTGTCGCTTGATTGTTCCCCCGGGAGCATGTTGCCCACTGTGTGCTGGAGGAGCCTTTCGGATAATCTACTCCAGAAAGCAATTCGATCGCGCCATGTACGGACTGAGGGCACAGAGCAGCACTCTTTTGACATTGCATGGAGTGCTGCAGCAGCTGGATGGACTGGTGCAGGTCAGCGAATGTCAACTGACTGGATTTCTCACCATGGAAGTAGGCATCTTTGTGGCCATAGTGCCGGCCAGCAGTATCAAGAGACCGACGCGCCTTCAATTGGAGGCCTGCGCCCGGGAGGCGGAGAAGATATCCTCCCTAATCAATGCCCAATCACCCAGAATTACAACCAATCTAGCTCTATCCTGTTTGACAGTATCGCATCTACTAGAACCCACGCCAAATGGAGCAACATCTTATGGTCCCCACGCCATTTGGATACTCCCCTTACTTCTGTTAGTTTCTAGATTAATCATAGCTTAAGTTAGCCCTAGAAGGAGTGTGTATGATCTGACTCAATCAAGTGAATTCTTGGTGCCAATTAACCCGTTATTCTAAGGAGATGGAAAGTGCCTTCAACTGTAAGGAATTGACCCTCTGTACCATGTGATATTAGCTAAATTAATTCTTAAGCTTTAATGTTCTTTTTTAGTTAGTATTTAATTTATGCCAGGGTCCGTAAATCATATGTACTCTTTGTTTTACCTAATTTAAATGTAATTTATAATTTAAATACAACTCCATGATAACATTTAAATTGAAAATAATTATTTAAAATCTGGATCGTAAAAGTACAAAGAGATTAATGGACCAAAACCCTAACCATGTGGAAACATTATTAAAATTTTAAAACATTGTAATATAATTTTTGGTCCCTGGCTAGGAGTTCGTTAATGACCAAAGCATTGTCCGCCTAGGAGTATCGCTAGTCTAATAAAATCCCCAGAAAAAAACATAGCAACTTAAGATGAAGCATGGCTTCCTTTATTGAACCACTCCAAGTAGATCCTGCCGAAGCTCTATTAAATAAATTTACGAAAAGGGTAGAAAGGGGAATCGCTTTAAGAAATCTCCATGGGCACCGCCTGGACGCGCTCGGTGACGAGTAGGTCCTTAATGTTGGTGTGCAGCACGGTTGAGGTTCCGGTCTTGAAGCGGTAGTCCAACTGGCGCTCGCCCTTCTTGTTAGCCAGTTCATAGTTGCGCAGATACTCCACACTGCCCTTGCGGATCACACACAGATCGATATTGGATCCCGAACCCAGATCGTTGAACACTCCAGAGGCGATGGCATCGCGCACCAATTTCTTACCCTCCTCTTCGGACAGGTCAGGTCTCCAGCGACTTTCGAAAACGGTCATGGCGGCCAGGGAACCCGATCCCATGGTGGCGTACGGCAGCTTATCCGAACTTCCATGTGGGTGAATGGAATAGATGTGGGGTCCAGTCTTATCCACTCCACCAAGCACCAGAGCGGCACTGATATGACCCTGGTAGCGGAAGAGCATCTGCTTCAACATCGTATTGGCGGCCACAACGCGCACCTCACGATCTGTCTGCAAGCGATGCAGCTCCAGCTGGGAGGAGATTAGATCCGTAGTCATCTCAGTGTCCGCAGCGGTTCCAGCTCCACAGCAGCTGAAGGTAAAGATTTTCGTTAGGTATTGGGAGATACTTGCGTGTTAGAAAGGAAACTACACATATTTTTAATTTCGAGCAACATAAACTACACCCTAATATCCTCAACTTAAATCACTGGGTACTTAAAACTGGAGCCAAATCAATCAAAGACGGTAAGGACAAGCAAAGAGGCCCACATTTGCAATGCAGGAAAAAAAAAATAGCGTAATCGCTCTTTTAATAGTATTATTATGTTCCCTGTGCACTTAAAGGTGCCGCCGGTGGACTTACTATATGTTTTTGGCCAGGTAATGAATCTTGGCGCAGTTCTTGTCCGAGACAATGGGTCCCTCGGTGGCTCGCGTATCGGCGCCCAGGATAACACCATCCTTGTAGATAATGCCAACGATTGTGGTTCCCGTCTTGGTGGTGGTCGGTGGCTTGAAGCCTCCATTTAAAAGAGTGGCATTGCTGAAAGCAAATAAAACACCAATTAATAAAAGCCGATGGGGTATTGCTGAACAACTCTGACGATTCTAACCGCTTGCAATTGTCGAAATTGAAACCAGCGCGGGGAAGATCGCGTGCGTTATCCAAATCCATTATATATTTTCTTTATTTCAACTATATTAGCAACGAAAATTAAGGTTTTAATTCTGCGGAGCGCGATGACAAACAAAATTGTTAAAGGCTTGCTAGAGCTGGAAGTAACATCGATAATATATCGATATATATTCACAGACTCAACTAGAGCGATAGTATTGCAGAAATAAATGATTAATAATTTAATTTTTTTTGTAACTTATGTATCTTAAATTCTTATCATTGTAACATCTCAAAGTTGTATTGTATAATTTTAAAACTTTTTAATGTTGTGATGTTGTAATGTTTTAATATTATTCGCCGTTGCTTACATGCAACAAGTGCTTAGGAAAGCCCCTTATATTTTGCGAGCGAAGAATCATGTTTAATATATCGATATATTGGTTCCATTCTGACCGCCTTGACATAATACCATCACTTTTGTGAACTGCATCCCTGGAAAGTATTTTGGTAATTTACCATGTCTGCGGCCACAAAATTACATAAAACTAGCTGGTGCGCCCTGCGGCAGCTGCAACAATACAGAACTAAGGGTAAGTAACACTTATTAGGAGCCCTTTTATTGACCAATGATCGAGAAAGTTGTTTACATAATGCCGGTGGTCATTCACGTTCAGCGGTGCTTTTCGGCCAGTGATGGCGGTTCGTTGATGTCTTGGCGGAAAAATCGCTAGAATTTATTTAGATCGCAGTTCAATTTAATTAACTTAATAAACAAAACTATACTATAAAATACAACTTTCAACTTACAGCCAACTTTAGTGGCAGTTCTGCATCGATAGCCAAGCGGAATGACCTGTTCAACCAGGAGCAACGCCGTCAACGGGATGCAGTGGGTCGAATCGATAAGATCGAGGTGCGGTATCTGGGACTTCCGGAGGATGTCACTCTGGTGATGAACGGCAACATCTCAACGCCCTTCAATTGTGCCCAGCATCTGAGTGAGGGGCACTGTAAGCGATCAGCACTGGCCTTGATCGACGGCAGTGTGCCCTGGGATATGCACAGACCCTTGCAGGAATCCTGCACTCTGCAGCTGCTTAACTTCCATGTTTCCGAGCCACACGTGGTCAACAAGTGAGTGTTGTACTACATATATAATGGTATATTTATTAAACTTGCGTATGTTGTTTACTTTTAGAGCATTCTGGCGCACTTGCAGCTTTATGTTGGGAGCCGCCTTGAACCGCGCTTTCAAACCGGAGGCCAATCTTCAGCTCCACAGCTTTCCTGGACCCAACAGTAAGCCAAATCACTTTTTAGGATTTAAGATTAGGATATTTTTAATAGGTTTCTTCATTCCCCTTTTAATTGAATGCAAATTTCATAAATATAATACTGTCTGTGATACTTTATAAGCGAGATTTATTATAAAATTAGTCTTATGACATTTCACAGTTAAATCAGGAAGCTTTGTCCACGACATTGTGCTGCAAACCCAGAACTGGGAGCCAGCAAAGGAAGAGATGCGCGCCCTTTCGGCAGAGATGGTTAAACTGGCTGCTCAGGATCTGCGCATCGAGCGTTTGGACGTCCAACAGGATTTAGCCCAGGAGATGTTCAAGGATTCCAAGTATAAGAGCGAACAGTTGCCCAGTATTGCGCAGCAGACGAATGGAAGGGTCACCTTATATCGCCTGGGGGATCACATCGACATCTCACGCGGTCCAATGGTGGCGTCTACCAGCTTTTTAGGGAAATGCGTCATCTCGGCTGCTCACAAAGTTGCGGAGGAGGGTCCCTCTGGTGCTTTTTATCGCATTCAGGGCGTTGCACTGCCGTCTGGCTTCCAACTGAATCATGTTGCATTTGGTGTATTGGAGGAACGTTCTAAGAAACCTGTGAGTATATCTCGCCGTTTTTCGATAAAGAGTTGTGTCACAAATTTAAAACACATTTTAGAGTCCCGCACGCCTGCCCAATGAACCATTTGAGGAACAACAACAACTGCAGTTATCTTAAAACGTTCTTTAATATTTAAAACTATACTGTAAGTGTTAAAAAGTAAATCATTAAAGAGCGTCCTAATGTTACAACAAAGAAAATACGTCTTTAAAAGGATATGAGCAAACAAAATTGTGCTTTTATCAGTTTACTTACAAGCTAACTATCTTATGGAATGAAATTCTGGATAGCTCGTATTATTTATAGATTTAGCATTCGTAAGGCAGAATTTATATAACAGAACACTTTGGTCTTATTTCATGATGTAATGATTCTATATTCTTTTAATTGCCAATGCTAAGGCTTCTCTTTTTTGCTCACAGTTCTTTTATCTTAATTCTTTTTTTTTTTTAACATTTATATTATAATATTTAATCTTCTATAACACTAAGAAAGGTGCTGTTTAAATCATATGTAAAGCTGACCACAGACTAACATTTGGTAACGATTTCATTTTCAACAAGTAAGGCATGCTTAAAGAAGCAAGAGAATCAGAAATTCCACAGAAACATATTTTTAAACTACTATCTACAATAAGAAAACAAAATCAACATAGATGTTTGAGATTCGGAGTTATTCTTTAAAAGCTCTTGAACAAGCCCTCTAAATCGTGCTCATTAAGGGCAATAGCCAACATAATCAGTCCACCCAGAAGGATGCCAAAAATTTGTATAATTATACCCTTTGGATCTTTGGCCATCTCCGGATTGTGGGCCACACTCATTGTGGGCACCAGATCGGCAAAGGCAATATACAGGAAGGAACCAGCGGTGGCTGCATAAATCCATTGGGTCATGCCATCTCCAATTCCCGCAATAAACAGGCCCACGGACATGCCCACAAAGCTAAGAACTGAGCTAACAATGTTCATATAGACGGCTCTTCGCATGGAGACACCTGTTTGGAGCAACAGTGCGAAGTCGCCCAGTTCGTGGGGCAACTCATGGCAGAGAACGGCAAAGGCGGTAGCAAATCCAGTGACCGGATCACTTGCGAAGGCTGCACCTATGGCCAGACCGTCGGTCAGATTGTGCAAGCCATCTCCGATGATTACCATAAAGGCTACTGGGGTGAGCGGTCGATCGGGGGTCTTCTCATCCAGATTGGCTTCCTGCAGCATCACATTGAGCTCCCGAGGAGCTGGCAAATCAATAGCATCCTTCGCAGCGGGCTTTTCCATATGTCCATGACTGTAGCCGTGGCTGTGACCATGACCATGGCTATGTCCATGACCTGGCTTGGTTCCCTTTAGCAGCGGAATCAAGTTCTCCAGCATATACATGAATAGTGCCGCCAGGAAAGTACAACCACAAAGCAGAGCCGCCTCATTGCTATGTTTGTGATCAGATTCCAAGGGATTGATACCAGTGACTTCCTCCTCGTGCTTTTCCTCCTTGAAAAGAGCATGGGGGAGCAAGTGCATCAGGGCATCGCCAGATAAAGTACCCACAGCGATGGAAACCAGGAACTTGAGAATTTCCTGATAGGCAGCCGACTTCATCAAAGGAACCAGAAGAATGCCCAGCAATCCGCAAGCGGACAGTATAAACATGGTGATGCTGGCATAGATCCAAGCTGAATCGATACAGGTAAGTTATCTTGTATATCAAAGTATAATTATAGATACCTACCGTACCATATCTTCTGGTTCTTATCGTTAAGGTTTTCTGATCGTGCAGTTGGTTGCTTGCAAACTCCATTATCGATCTGGGCTAATAGAGCTGGACAGAGTTTCATAAAAGCTCGCGGAGTGATCCGCACCGAGTTGATGAATTCGTTGTATTCCTCTTCCGAATTGTGGATGCCATCAGTTGAGCTAACGTCATTCTTAATGAGCAGTGTTCGGTAGGCAATGTTTTTGTGGAGATCGTTGTGGTTCACGATGAGGGAAAGCAGCGACTTTGGTGATAAGCAAGCGGCAACAGGTTCTGAAAATAAAAAGTTTAAAAGAAATGTGATTGTAAGAAACAGAGGAAATATTCCCTGTTTTAAGTGAAAGTCTAAGGTATAAGCACCTTAGTAATGTGTTTAGAAATTCTTGTTGCATGTGAATTACTTCTGATTTTGCAGTTTGCAATATAATATGTACGTTATGCATTATTATAAAGCTTGGCTGGGTTCACATTATGAACAGCAACTGTTTGTTCTAATTTAAACCTTTTAAGCACTTTGTTTATAATGCTAGGTATGGGGAATTTTCTTTTTCCCATGTTTACACTCATTCTATGGAAATAGCAAACGTATTTCTTCGATCCCGACACGTTGCCCTCTCCCCTCAGTCGATGGTTATCCAATTCGCATGTGCGAACTTGCCATTAATCCAGTCGGCTGTTTAGTGTTAACTTTATATGGGACAACGTTGTAATTATTGTGTGCACTTCAATTAACTGTAAGACTCAGCCAACAAAAATAAATAACAAGCGTACCGACCGATTGAGGCCTGTTTGTTTCTCGTTTTGTAAATGTATCTGAATTCGTTCAATTGTTGTTTTCCTTTGGATTTCCGCATCCATAATGCGTCCGTTTATCGTGCTATCGCCCTGTTTTCGTCGCCTGCTGACAATGATCTTTCCTACCTGCTGATTTACGGCTACATTTACGGCCCAAAAGGAGAAAGAAATCCGCATCTGATACTAACTATACATATGTACGTGCATGGTAATGATAATTTATGCGACAAGGTCACGATCACAGACGGAACTTCCTATCAACCAAATGAGATGGCATGGAGGATGGGATGGCATAATTGAATTGATGATAGACCGGTCGCCTTGCACTTGGAAATCGGCCAATTGATGGAAAGAGTCGAGTCGAGTCGAGGGCTTTATCTATTTATACTTCCATTCTGGTGCGAATGCGACATTCTGCCGGCCTCAATTTTGTATTGTGGCACAGGTGGCTGGTGTTTTATTAAGTTTTTATGCTTGTTATTAACTGCCAGTCAAGTGAGCTTTAATCCGCGCATTTCTTAGAATTTCTTTGCATTTATGAAATCTGGTGAACCCGGATAAGTTTTAAAACAAACTATCTTAAGGTTTATAACCATGTTGTCTATCCTGCGTAGCTTAGCTATTATCATTCATAGCTGATGGTCGGCAAATACATACAGTCATACGGTTGGAAGTAGAGTGCGAAATCTCCGACCATAAAGATAAGACTGGGGCACATCTTTGTTAAACATTAAGCGACGCCACCACTCACCAGAACTCTCCCTCGGATGTCGGTGCTTGGAGTCATGCATTTCTAGGAACTCCGGAATCTCGTTCTCCGACTCCGACTTTGAGCGATTGCCACGAGGAGAGATTTGCAGCTCCAAAGCTTCCTCGTCGGTGGCATTGACTCGTGTCGGCTCAAAGTAGTACGTGACATTTGTTTCATGCGGCATCTCGTTGGAGTATCCCTGAGGTCGATGCTGATCGATCGTGTGCGAGGGATCGAATTGGATTTGACCCAAGTTCAGGCTGAACATCAGATGCTCAAGACCCTGGAAAATATTTGAGTTCCTCATTTACTTGACTTTTAAAGCAGAATTATTAAATAGAACTAATAAATATATTTAATCCTATAATACCTTCATGGCAGCTTATTTAGAAAGCACTTAGACGTTATCTGGAAGTTTTCCAAGATACAAAACCAAAGTAATCTCATAAAACAAGTGTGATTTATATAAAGCAGAAGTTATTGTAAGGCGCAAAATAGAAGTAAACTATTTAATGATAAGGACAGATAGCATTATGCTTCAAATATAGTCAAACTATTTTATTTTAAAGATAACTAAGTATTTGATAATAGGTATTAAAATAACTTTTGCAAAGATAAATAGGCTTAAAAATATCTATGTACAAATGCTCCGAAATTTTGATGATTCATTAGTTTTAGATAATTGCGATTTCCCTAAACTATTTAAACAGTAACTGCAACCTTGGAGTTATAAAAACCATTTAAAAACAGCAATTAATCTCGAAGTAGCTGGAGCAAACGCAACAAAACAACTGCCAGCTGTTTTGTTTTCGGTGAGCATTCTGAAATATTTTTCAAAAACAAACCTTAACCTGCTGCACATTTTTCGTAGTAGCTATACACAAAACTTCACGCCCACAAATCGATCGCATTTGCTATTTATTTAACTAATTTGTCAAAGTAAATACTTTGGCTGCGATCTATCACCGATAATTACTTGATTTACTTGTCAACGTGCCAGGCAATTATATTTACATCTGAATTCATTTGTTTATTGTTATTCCTCCATTCTGTCGCATATTTGCTGTCGCTAAAGTGGGTGGAGATTCCCCGGGGCGGTGGTGGTGGAGGCCCATCTAATTGCCTCGACAGCCACCTGTCGCCGGGGATCGGGGCGTGTGTCCGGCGTGTGATGAGTGGCTCCAAAGAATTGCCCAGATTCCCAAGATCAGGATGGCATGGAATTTGCATATGAACAAACATTAGACACACACGCGCTGGCACAAAAAAAAAACTATTTATTATGTAGCTCATGAAGCCACCAAATGGCGGTTTTTACTTTCATTCAGCTGAGATTTGTTTGTGTGCCAAGTGCGCTATATGTAATCAAATTTGGAATTTTAGAATGATGATAGAATACTAGACGGTTGGGTGGGCATGGGACATGGCACATGGGGCATGTGGCATCCAACCCTTAATGTTAGTATGCCGAGTGCGTAAAAAGTAAACACATTTTTAGTAGCGGCTCGCCATTCAAATGGACACAGCGTATTGCGTAGTCCATACGCATGAGTAATGTCAATTGGCTCCGATTGTTCGGAATCGGACGGACTATAGCTTTGGAGTCCATAAGCATAACGATCGCGTTGCGAAAGTTGCGCTTGGTGTTTTTTTTTTCTTTAGTTTCGTCAGCTGCGCCGGCTACTAGATGCCCATATCTAGTGTGCCCATTGGAAGGAGGAGCAAGCAGTCTTATCGGGCTTATCATCTCCTAATCTCCGACGTGGATTTAGAAGGATGTCGTGGGCGGGGGGTTGGTGTTGTTGGTCGTGTTGATGCTCAGGTCTCGCGTACTGTACATCTCACTGTGCTCGTTAGTCTGGATTTTGATTAAATTTATGATAATGCCAGCAATAAAAGTCTACGTTTTGTATCATACGAAGTGCCTGCGGTCTGCCCACTGTGTTATAAAATTTCTGCGCGCATATAAAGTTTACAACCTTTTAAGAGTGACGCGATAATAGATGTTGAGAGTGTTTTGTTTGCCCGATCCAGTCTCAAGTTGGCCAGAACACAATTGTTTCACTTTCACAATGCCCAAATATTTGATTAACTCTAATTCATATGAGACCCCTCCCCCACACACATTGTTTTTGTTGCTGGCCCAAAAAATGACAAAAAGAAGACACCAACTCTCTAATTTTTTGCCATAACGCTAACCGCAAAAGCTTTGTCCCGTGTCCGACTTTGTTTACCTGTGCTCAAATTACGCTCTTGTGTGTGTTTACAAGGCTAGTTCGATGGTTTATTGGTTATTACCTCAAAGTTGATTGTCCCGCCATTGCCGTATTTTTGAAATATCTGCGCCACGTATTCGTTGTATTCCGTGGAAGCCGGCACTGTTTTCAAAAATAGCGAACCCAGGCAAATTAGGGTTAAGACTAGCACCTGCTTTTTGGCCATCGTAATGGACTGAACACTCAGGTGGTGGTAGATAGTATTTCTCTATCGTTTTTCGTTTTATTGAACCCGATTATCTACTGGTCACTCGTCATTTCACTGGGGACTTCACCGGGATTTCCTCGAGTTTTCACAGACGCGTGCGATCCGTAACACTGCGACCAACTACCGATCCCGTTCAACGGTCTTTTGAAATGACAGTTTCGCCCACGCAACGTTTTATACGACTTTCGGTTCGGCGAGCGCCGGCGCGCTCTCCTTTCTCCCTCTCTCCTTCGCCCACTGGGCGGGCAACTCATCGCTCTGCGCACTCGCTACAAACTTAACTGCCATTCGGATTGAGCTTCCGAAAAGCTTTCGCCGGACCATCAAATTTGAGCGCCAAATGTGGCTAAGGTCGGTTAACCTGTACGTCAGTTAAACTCAAATTAGAAAATGTATTCGGTTTTGAAAATACAAAAATTTAATTAACGCTTTTATTTTATAATTTAAGAAATTTGCGTAATGATATTATTAAGCAAATATATGTTGATACAGATATGTGTTCTCTCTCTTTTTTTTTTTTTTTTTTTTTTTTTTTTTGAGGTTTTTGAACGATGATGTTTTTATTATTTGATCAACGCACTGTTACCCATGCGGCAACTTAATTTGATCTGCTTAAATTATTTTATTTTACAATATGTCTTGGTTACTTAAGACTAACAGATTTTTAATCCTAAAAATGATAGGGAGAATTATAATAGCTGATATAACATAATAATTATTATTTATTTGATTATTCTAATGAATTTTAAAACTAAGACTTTCTAGGTCAAAACCAGGTCAGGGAAGTCATGAGGGTGGTGTCGCTTGAGTCTTCTTTTGACTCTAGTCCGAGGGTCAGCATTGACCACAGCTGCAGTTCCTAGCTTCCTTGCTAGGCTGTTGGGGTTTCTCTCTCTAAGAACTATCCGGTAGATTGTAACTACGACGAAAAGGATTGCATACCTAAAAGGCGCTTTCATTAAGTAGTGAGTTATAGAATTCGATGGACTAGCAAAAAGAACTAGAAAATAAAAATGTTATAAAAAATTAATAAATATTGCGGGTGATGATTAAATATATACTAAATAATTGGGTTTATACCTTACTTCAAAACCCCGAAATATAGTTATTATTAAATGCGTTATAATGCTCCCAATTACAGCCCACTTCGCAAAAAGTAATAAGATTAAATACTCATCTAAGTTTAAATTGTTTATTATTAACTTTCTTATACAAAACAAATTCGATTTTTACATTTCGCAAAAAGTTGCATCAATAATAATTATTACTTACTGAATAAGCTCCTAATTACTTGTATAATATGTAAAAATTGGTTCGCATTTTGTATAACAGGCATATTTCTGCTTTCGACGAGGAACTCACTTTTTTTGGGTTTGAAATATACAATACAAATATAGCTAACAAATAATATTAATTGAAGCAGGGACTTCCCTACCAGAATGCATTTGAGTTATTTACAATAACACTTTCGTAATGTTGTGCGTAGGTTTTCAAAATTTCGCGCTTCTAACCTATCTTATCGGTAAATTGAGACTTATCCTAACTACAAGATATTCCCTTCTATAGTTGCGTTGATCGATACATCCACAAAAGGCACTCTCTTCCCAAAGTCGTAGAGTCCTGCAGTCCTAGTCGAACTTCTCCTGGTTGGGCATACAGATGAAGAACTTGGAGCACCACAGGTTGATCGCCTGCGAGGTGTCCGCCAGCCATTTCACCGGTTTGTGGATGGTCAGATAGTAGACCGGAATTCCAGACAGTATAATGATCGTTCCGATTCCTACCACATATGGCGTCTGTGTGCAGGAGAAGATGACCAGGAACAGGCAGACGATCAAGTAGATGATGGGCAGCGCCAAGTTGACCTTGATGGGTCGCTCCGTCTTGGGTTGCTTGTAGCGCATCCACAGCAGTCCGGATACCGAGATCAGCGTGAACAACGCCTCCACGTAGCTGACGTAGTTGATTAGTACGTAGACGTCCTCGATGAAAAGCAGGAGCAAGGTGAGCACGCCCTGGGAAATTAAAAAAAACATGATAATTAGATAAAAACAAATATTTATAGATTCTTTACTTCGGTTAAGCCCCTAACTTACCAGGAATATCAGCGAGGGCACAGGTGTCAGGCAATTAACGTTAATCAGCGAAATGGCGGCCGGCAGATGACCATTCCTTGCACCGACGAAGAAAAGACGCGAGGAGGCGAAGATCGCTCCATTCAGCGAACCAAAAGTGGAGCAGGCCACTGCGAAGGGCATAATCCAGGACATATAGCCCAGCATCTTGTCGCCGAAGGTGACTGCCACTGCATCTGACGAAAGGATCTCGTCTGGCGAGAGAACCGAAAAGTATGCAATATTCGTGATCATGTAGATGACCGTGACCACCGGCATTGAGATGCAAATGGCCTTGGGCAGGTTTCGATACGGATCCTTGAGCTCCTCCGTTACAAAGTTCAAATAGTTCCAGCCGGAGTATGAGAAGAGGCCGCTATAGAATGCCAGGGCTATATATCCAGGATCTTGCAAGCCTCCCGAGAAGGGATTATCCCAGTGCTCCGTGTTTCCATCGAACAACCACCAGACTCCGGCGCCTACGATTACCAGGAGGGCAACCACCTTGGTGCCCGTAAAGATGTCCGTCACACGCGTAACCCACTTAACATTATAGCAATTGATAAGCGTCAGCACACCTAGGGTGGAAGATCAAGCAATTAGTCAATATAGTATATCCCTAGTCTCACCACCGATTAGCTATCAGCGAATCTTACATATCATGGCAGCCGCCAGCAGCTGAACAGCTTCAATGGGCGCGTCGCAGGAAGGCCAAAAAGGTTTCAGCAGATATATGGCGAAAGTGAGAGCCGTAATCGCATTGCCCGTGGGCACCAGGATCAGCAGGGCCACCCACAGATAGAGGAACGCAGGCAGAGGACCAAATGCAGTGCCTATATAGGCATAATCTCCGCCCGATTTCGGTATCATCGTGCCTGGAAAAGTCATCTTATTAGTTATAGTAGAAAATTTGCTCTTTACAGCGTAGTTTATGGGGTACATCCAAAGAGAATAATGTTTAAAAAGTGATTAGCCTTATAGAGTTATAGAGAGCAAACGTTGACAATCTGATAAGCATGACACAGTTCTGCCAAAGAATTCTACAATTATTCTAGAGTCTTTGGTTCTGCTAATGCTGGAGGTATGTATTTTGCCTATCTAACGAGGGTTGTTCCAGCAGTTGGAGAAAATTTGGAAATGCTTTAAAAGCATGTGCTAACTATTCCATTTATTACGACCATCATAGTAATTGGTGATAAGTTATTTTATTTGCTTTATTATGCAGTACATAAAGATTTTTGAAACTTTATTTAGTGTTTAAATAGCTCATAAACATGTTTGACAGTAAATATTAGAAAAAGGTAGCATAAGTATTTGATTTTCAAATATATGTATGTATGTTCAATAATTCTGATCAGATCAGACATATTGAACTTATATTGATATTTCGAAAGGCAAACTCCAAACATATGCTAATTTGTGTCTGCCGAAAATGTATGGTAATGACTGTCTGCCTGGCTGATTTTTTAAAAAACGTGTTTTAATAATGATTACAAAGCCTTAAGCAAAGATGACGTAAAAGAAGAGAAAAAGCGATAAGACATTTTTGGTTTCTCTTAAGTTTTGTTGTGGATCAAAGATTTTAAGAGAGTTCCATTCAAGTTCTTATTTGTTTTCATATCGTGAAAAGGTAAATTTATACCTTCGGTCATATATGTATGTAAGTTTCAAAGAGAGGGTTGATAATTTGAATTTACCCCAGGAAACAAAGAACACTCGCTGTATTTCCAACAATATAAATATATTTATTCCTCAAAAAGCATCCTATTCTATTAAAGCATCCTGTACTTTTCTGAAAGGGCTCGAGTGCTAATTAGTTGATAATTGAATGTTTTGTCTGGTCCACTATCAATTCTAATTCATCATTTTGCTGGGGAACTGGAACTGATTTGGTTTGTGTGTGCCACTTGAAGAGGCATTTTCAATGGGGCCGAGCTAATTCCATGCCTTAGATGTGTCTCCGGTAATTGGTTGGAGTAGTTAATCTAAAAAGATTCTCAGTTCGAACAAAAGGTCCGAGAGTCTTTCCGCTTCTGTCTCTTGGATCTGGGCCGATTTTAATTGGAAATAAGCTGAATTTTCCTGTTATTTCTGTTTCTTTCTACAGTACACAAAATTAGTGCTGTTTAGTTTTAGCACTTTAAGTAACACATGTTGATTTTAAAATACGCAAATCATAATCTTGAACTCATCTTTTTTCTCTGTGCAGTACTAGTGCTTGTTGCTAGATATATAGCTTATCTCTGGCCTTAACCTCTTTAGCCGATTAGTACTGACTTAAGCATTCTGGCCGAGCAGAGCTCTTGTTCCAGTTTTTTCTTGAATTTTTGCTGTGTTTGCTACAGGTGCTTGTCTTACACCTATGTAAACAACTCCCCCACTCCATCCACGGACACATGCCATATGTTGACCCACCGATTGCTGTCATCAGCGGGAAGCAATAACTGCCAGCTCCGCAGAACATTGTTTGAATGGGCGTGGGCTCATTATCGGAAAAACAAAAAAAAACCGAAAAATTCCTAAAGCTACCCCCTTACATGGAGCATTACTCACCCAATTCGGCGTAGCATAGGGCGCCCACCATGCTTAGCACTCCGCTGAGGACCCAGACGATGAGGGATTGTCCTATGGAGCCGGAGAACTTGAGCACTCCCTTAGGACTCACGAAGATGCCGGATCCGACAATCACACCAACGATGATGGCCACTCCATCGAGCAGACCGATCTGCTTCTTTAGCTTCACCCCGGAACCCTGACTGCCGCTGTCCGCCGTGGAATTATTGGGTTCCGCCGGAGGAACCTCGAACACCTGGCGGGGAATCAACGAGTCGCTGGCCTGAACTCGCGCCATTTTTTGCTCGGAAGATATGCGACGTTTTTTATGGGTGGTTCTTGGAATACGGAATTCGTTTTGAATTTGTATGCTGTTATAGGGTAACTTTTCCGATTTACACTGACTGGCCGTCGTTATGTACACAAGTCCATTGCTTTTATCGGGGGTTTCTTGTACTTTTCTCGGTGTCTTTTTTTTTATCAGCACACACTACACATGTGCCAGCGTGGAGCTTCCAATACAGTTCAGTTCGTTTGAGTCCACATGGTTTTCATTTGTTTCTGTTTTTTTTTCGATTTCAGTTCTGTTTTATTCGGCACTTCACGCTCCTCACATTTGTCAAGGGCTCGCTCTATTTATTCAAAGCCGATAAGGTGTGTTCTAACACGTGCTTCTATCATGCTCATCTCTTCGAAACAAGATGAGATGGGTATGATGAAATTTGGGAAACCGTAAAACCGGAAGATCCGACAGAATATCGAATGGAACGCACTGCTCGCGACGCGCTCTGAGTTCAAACTAAGTTTGGAATACGAATTTACCCCCCTTTATGAGCAAACAACGGCTGTCGCTCGCTCAACTTGGGCTTTGCATTTGCCTGGTTTTGTTATTCCGTTTAGGTAAGGCGGCGCGAAAAGCGGCTGCTGCTCTCTCGCGCTCTTTTGGGCCATAAACATTTTACCTGTTACCTGGCCAACCAACCAACTTTCCACCGAAACATGCAAGACGCCTCAAACATTTCGCTAGCCAAAGAAGTTTGAGAAGTTTTCGATTGTGGTGTGCCAAAAATAAAGCACGTGCAGCCGCCTAAGAGAAAGTCGCCGGCAATCTCTTAAGTTTGCCTCTCTTTCGCCTTAGTCATTGACCTTTCGGTTGGGTCTTAAATATGTGCGCATTTTGTCGAAATCTTTAGCCACTGTGTTGTCACTTTTTCTAAGTACTGGCTATGCCATGTGCCAAAAGACATTAGCTCAATGATTTGTTTAGGACTTTAATTGCAGCTGATTTAACGGCTGCAAGTAAAACTTGCCACAAACTATTTGTGTGCACAATAATTGTAACAAGGTTAAATGTCACATTGTGTTAACACGGAATAAACGCTTTAGATATGAGAAAGATGCTCATAAACTAGTTCAAAATACAATTAATATCTTTCGATTGAAAATCAGGCGAGTTTATGATTATTTTAAGACAGTTTAGAATATTTGTTTGGGGCAAACAAATCGAAAAATATATGTATCCCTTGGGGAATGACTACTGTATGCGAGTCGATTTCCGTTAAAATTTAAACTTCAAAAAATGAGGAAGTCGCTGATAAGAAGCCCCAATATTGCTACCAGTTAATCTAATATTTTTTTTCTTTTAAGTGCCATTGGCATATCAATGAATCGAATATCAATTAATTTTACAGCCGTTTGTGTACGGAGATTTATGGGCTAACCGCTGGTGAAGAGATTAGATTAGATTAGATTACCCAACGGAGACCCCATTTAATATAAGGCTTCTTTTGTTGCTCATTTGACGGCGATTACTCCAATGGATTCGGCGGTCTTTTGTGCGCCAAAATGCTCATTAATGCGAACCGAGCGCGACTTTTGTTAAACACTTGAGCGGATTATCATGAAGTGTAGTTACGTGGGGGGATCCGGGGGATGGATCATCGCCAGGCGCGTGCATTTGACATTTCAAACTGTGATAATTCAATTGTGTGAATCGTGGAACCTTTAGTACCCGACTGACTGGCCATATGGATTAGCTGCTGCCCATCTTTACACCTCCCTTGCGACCGCCATAAAAACTACTACAAATAATAAACAAAACAAGTGTAGCGCCTCCGCACAGTTTAGTGGCTCAGCCAGCGGGATGGGATCATTTTGGATCCGTATAGCTCCTCTGGTAATCTAATTGTAAAAGAGACATACAGGGCGCTGGTTGACGGTGTGGTGGTGTCGCCACAGCCACAATTACAGTGCTTTCGGTGGGTCAGTTCGGGCCCCCGTTTGTGGTTGATTAACTGTGATTTCGTGTGACTTTTATTGTCGCCTCGTAGCTGCGGGATATCAGCTTTAATACACTTTCGAAGGGTATTCTAGCTATAAGCTCAAGATGGAGGATATGGACTAGTCATTACTAAATAACATCTAATGAGCCATCCGAATTTAATGTTTATTCAGACGGATGTCTTTACTAGTTCATTAATTTTTGTATTATGATATTGTTTAAGTTTAATTTTATTTTAAGCATTAATAATTCAGCTATTTTTTATTTTTGAATTTATATTTGATAGAGTTTTTTACATTTTACTTTAATAATAAATCGGATATGTTCATTTTTGCATGTATTCTTGTAAATCCTGGCCAAGTTATTATAGGGTATTCCAATTTTAGAACTCAGAATTAACTCTTTCTTTCTATTTTTACTTTTTGTTAAACTCGCCCGCGCCGCACTTAATCTGTATATTTTTAAAAAGAAAAATATGATGGATCACTTCCATATGCAATTTTCGTTAATGTTTCGGTGACGCTTCATCATATAATGCCACGAGTCATGAGTTTTCGTGATTACCATTCCACAGGGTAATATAAATGTACTCAAACTTGCGAATGAACATTGTAAGTTTAATTTATAGCTGCAGAACTTTGTGCCTCTGCTTTATTAAATCTGGTGTAATTCAAATATTCAAATATTCACTCGCTGCGCTTTAAATATTTTCTTAAGATGTTTTCACGCAGTTAAAATCCCTGGGAGACTACGTTTTAAACCGTTTCAACATTACTTTTTACCCGATAGAGGGAGAACCGTTACCCATTCGCACTGATAACCCGATGCAGACTGAGTCGAGAATTCCATCCGCGGGTCGCTCTTCCGAAAAAGCTTTAATAATATAATACAACAGAAAGGTAAATAAATATGTAAATATGAAAATTCGTTTTCATTTTTTAGACAATTGTTCGCCTTTGTGTGCGTGTGAGTGTGTGTGGATGTCGGAGGTGAACGACAACCGACAAACAAAAACATAAACAAGTGTTTGTCTCTTTGCATGTGCTCCCAATGCAATACGCATGTCGCATTCTCCCTAAGAGAACCACATATTGAAGAGAATTCGTTGCAGTTGCATTCAGAATGCACTTAGTTCTCATATACGCTACCGGTTAAAACCATAGTTCTGACTCATTAAAAAGTTTAAACAATAATTCTATTCATAATTGACAGCCTGAAATTAAATTTCCTTAAAAATTTGCAGATACTTTAAATATAATAGTATTCTCAATGCAAAAACCCGGAATCATTTGCATTCTATTTTGTTACCCCACACTGTAACCTTCTTTGTGTGTTCTATCTTTAGTCAGCCTTATGCCTTCCCTTTTTTTCTTGTACATATATGGGGCAAGTGGATCAGGACCACCACATGGGTTCAATGCACCTGGCTACTGAGATAAATTTTAATATGTATTTACTATTTACATATATATAGCACAGTACAAAACTTTAAAACCTAACTAATCGCCCAGTGCCGGCACCTTGAATATCTTGGCCGTGTTGTCCTCGGATACCGTCAGCAGTAGATTTTCCTGAGGCTTGTAGACAAACTCGTAGATGTGATAGTAGTGTCCCGTCAGCGTAAATTTCAAAATTCCTGTGCGTGCGTCGAATGCGTTCAGATTTCCCTGCGAGGTGGCCGCAAGTATCGTGTGGTCATTCAACCACTTGATCCTGGAATAATTGAATCAATTAGTAAGCTTTCCAACAAACAAATTAAAAGTTTAATCAAAGTTGCGGCGCTCACCTTATGACAGCATCATTGGGAACTGGATTTTCGCATATGGTACGCAACGCTGATTTGGCATAGTCCCAGATGGATATCCTGCCGTCCAGCGAGCCACAGGCAAAGAGCTTTAGATCCGCCGAGGAGGGAGCAAAGGCCAGACACTCGATTCCGTGTTCCGACTGGATTGTGCTCACCGGACCGTTGTTAGTGCAGAACAGCATTTTTCCTGGAGGAAAAGAAATCTATTAGTTGCTGTTTATATTCAATGAAGAACAGGTGTGGAAACTGGCATTATACCGAATTCCTTAAACATGGAGCACTCACCGGACGCCTCAGCGCAGACGTAGAAGGGTGATTCCCTTTCGCAGGCCACCACCGCGTGCGTGATCTCGCCGAATCCCATTGGATGCGATTCGTTTACGTCAATGAGCACCTGACAGCTCTTAAGATCCCACAGCTTCACAGATCCGTTCACGTAGGCCGTGAACAGCTTCTTGCCATCCCCACTGAGCTCACCGGACTCGCAACGCGAAGATTGTCCCGGCAGGATCTTGCAGTCGCCGCTGGGTATGCGGAAAACAAAGACCTCTCCGCTGTCACTGCCCGCCAGCAGGATGTGGGCAGCACGATGCCAGAAGAGCCAGGACATGTCGCTCATGGAGTACTCCCAGATTTTGGTCAGGATCGGACGCTCATCGTGCTTTTCGCTGACCTTGAAGGCAAAGAGTTCGCCGGCCAGATCACCGGTGGCCAGATAGACGCCGTCGTGGCTGAAGTGCGTTTCCGTGACGGTGTCCTTGTGGTCCGTGATCTCGTAGAGGACATCGCCGGTGGAGGTTTCCCATACGAAGGCTCGATCGTCCTCGCTGCCCGTCACCGCCCAATTGTAGTTGGGATGCAGACTGCAGGCGAAAACAGGAGCGGTGTGCTTCGTGAAAGTGACCATAGCTTCGTCCGTGATGGCTGCTATTCTCTCACGGTCACGTCGCTCCTCCTCGTCCTCCTCTTCGTCATCATCGCCACCGGCCATTGCAAGCCGGGCCTCCAGTTGCTCCAGCGTCACCTCCTCCAAATCGTCGTCATCTTCGTCCAGCGGCTGCTCCTCCAGCTCAATTATCTCCTGGAGTTCGTCGTCGCCGTCATCGAAATCTGGCCGGTGTGGCGGTGTGTTGTCACGCATTCCTATTCTCTTATTGGTCCAAATAGCAAGTTAAACTGCATAAAAATAACAATTAAATGAATGTTCCACACGTGCTAGAAATTCAATGGTCTGGCAACTCGTTTGGCAATGTTTTTAAACATCGATTGCTTGTTGGGCCTATCGACTTCGTCGATTATTTTTTTTAGCCAAAATACAGTGTTGCCAAATGTCAAAAATTGGGCGGGATTTTCAAATTGAAGCGGGGCATGCCAATACGTTCATCTTGGTAGTAAAAAGTTACCATGTTTGTTTCATGATACAATATGATACTAAATGAAAGGTGTTTTATTAATTCATTTAATGAAACAAAAAATTGCAATTACGAGGGAGCCGATATGATAAATATGATAAAAATATGTATAATTTACATTTTACTATGAGATTTATAGGTTTGATCTAAGATGTATTGCAATTTCCTTTAACTTTGCGTTCCTTTGATGCTTATGCCGAAATTTTAAAGATGTTCTTAAAGTTGAATTAGATTCAATGCCAAAAATGTCATTAAGCAATGCTTAGGAAATCTTTGTATTAATATTATATATTATTATTAGTTTATGGACTTTTAAACATCTATCTTGGGATTTCAATTAATTAATTTATTTTTGACAGCCTGAACCCTATTCATCAATTCATCAATAGAATCCAGATCACCAAAATCGCATTCAGCGTCGCATAGATCGGCCCTATGTTCAGTATTCTCCGCCTCTTTTTCCAGGGCATTTATTTGCTGTTGTAGCAAAGCGATTTGATCTAAAAGTGTTTTTTCCGAACTCGCTATTTGTTTTGGAAAATCCATGGCTTCAGCCTCAAGTTTGCTTAGTTTTTCGTCATATTCCTTGGGTCTGTCTAATTTAGCTAAACGTTCTGCGATTCGATTTTCTTCCTTATTCATCTCCTCTCTGAAAAGATTTATATTTCTTAGCTGTTCCTCAAGTTTGCTATCAATTTGTTGCTTATCCATTTCGAATTTTAATCGGGTATATTGCAGTTGCCTCTTAAATTTTTCGATTCCGTTCTCTGTTAAATTGTCTATATCTTTTTCCAATTGATTAATCTCTAGTTGTAATGAGTTCGTGCTTGGAACAGATTGATCAGATTTATAACTCATGTCTGTTAAGGTTAAGCTTTTCGGGCTATAATATTGCAGTTCTTTTTCCTTGTCTAAAAGTTCGTTAAAATGCGCTTTGGCAACATTTTCTTGCTCATTATGATAAGCGACAATTTTATTTTTATCCTTTTCAATTTTTTCCAAATTGTCACTTAGTTTAATAGACTCATTTGTACAAAATCTTACTTCACTTTTTTTCTCTAGGTTGATAGGGAAATCTGCGGTTGATTGACCTTTGAAATACTTCATGCCATTTTTCATGGAAATAATTGTTATATTAGCGAAGAATGATGGACTGTTTTCGACCATTTTATTAACATCGTCCACGGATTTTCTAAGCTTTGGCCAATTTACGTCTTCCAACACGTTTAAGTTATTGATTCTATATTCCAATTGGTTCACTTTCGATTCGAGATCCTTAAAGGATTTGTTCTTTTGATGCCATTCTTCTCCGTGTAAGGAATTTAATTTCTGCATATTTTCCTTTTCCATATTGAGCAGCTTTTCCGCATCTGAAATAGTTTGATCGGCTTCAGCTAGATTTTCATTTAATGGCTCTATTTGTTTTAATAATTCTCCTAGGAACTTTTCGGGTCTTATGTCTTTTATTTTTTGTTTTATATTCTTAATTTGTGTTTGTTCGCCTTCACAATAGGTACTTTTTTTAGTTTGGTTCATAAGAGAAGTTTCTAGTAGACCAATATCCCCAACATAACTCAAAATCATTTCTCGCAAGCTCTTTTCTTTTTCAATATTTGGCTGGTGGTCAAATTTCGGTGCCTGTGTGCCTTCAAATTTAAGTTTGTCTGCAAAATCATTTCGAAAATTCTCCAGTTCGCTCAAAATGTTGGGGCAACATTTTCCAGTCGAGTAGTTACCACCTTTACTTTGGATGAGATCAGACAAGTCCTCCACTCTGTCCTTCAGATTGGAAAGATCGGTATTTAGATCTGTATAATTTGTGACAGAAGTAGATTCTATGCCCTGCAGTTCTTGCAGAAAGTCAATTCCATCGTTTATGATTTCCAATCGATCTCTGATTAATTCATATGGACAGCACTTGCTCTTGGCATACTTATCGAATTTTGACAAAAAGTTCGAAATTATGTTGATATCTTTGTCTAATTGTCGTGTGCCTTTAATTTCGCTTATAGTCCACTTACCAAATGTTGCATTTACTTGGCAATTTTTGAAGGCACTTTGCCTTTTGACTAGTGTGCTGACAAATTCATTTGAATCATTGGGCACTTCTGTGACTTCATCAAAATTATCGGTCCTATTGCACCAACCGTTCCATTTGCCAAAAGTTAACTTGGTATTTCGTCCATTCTCTGTCGTCATAATTACCACGAAGAGATTTTGGATCAAGAACCTGTCGTCGATTTCCTTCTGCCATTTGGCGACAATTTTCCAAAACAATCGATCTCCGTCCTTTGACAGCCCAGGCGGTATGCAATCCCCCTTCTTGTACTCAGCTTTATCCTCGTCATTCACCTCCATTCCATCAGGAGCCTTCTCCTCGGCATCGCTGTAATCGGGAGCTTGATCCCATACTTTGCGGCAAACTCGTATTAACTTCACACACAACTCGTACTTGTCCATGTCGCCGTGAAAAATCTGAAACGCAGCGTTGACTTTTGTATTTGAGGGCGTTGTCTGGGCAATATGCGATGTCTTTACTGCTGCCACAAGAACCAGATACAATGGCATTAGGACTACACGAATCTGGAAGATACATTACTAGTACTTTTAGGGAAACAACTTGATGAGGCTTTTTTGTGTGGAAATATAAAGTTTAACTTTCGACTTACATGAAAAAAGTTATACTAGTTAATTTTTACTAATTTTCTTATTAAATATGTGGACAAATAAGGATACTGTTAGATTTTATATTTCAGCGAAGAAGGAATCAGTTTAGGAGCACTTTTAATTTGATTTTGTTTTCTATTCCTATTTTCTATTTTATTTCTGTGGCCACTTGCACGCTACAACTATTTCTTATACAATTGAAAAAATTGTAATTGTAAATGCCCCGGGGATGATTCCTTTTCACAATTCTCCACTTTTACCGAGGGGTTGCCCATTTACCATGACTTGACTGCTAACTTGGCTGCTAGATTTACATCTGATTGCTTTCATTCTTCGGGGCCCATTAAAATCGACCCCCAACTCCACCTGGGCAACCTTTTCTAATTCCATTCGAAATGGCCCGGGTGCGGAGGGACCTGTCTATTGTTACCCTCTTCTAAGGTCTGGTGCATTTATTTTTGTTTAGGTGCATTTTCGGTTTCGATTCCCACGGTTTCTTCCGTACGTGTCCTGCGCGTGAGGAGCGCACGCATAACGTACGTTCCCATGATTTTATAAGGAGGAGGGTTCTCGAAAGGAGTCACGGCAAAAAGGAAATGATTAGGGGAAGCAATTCTAGCCATCCTCCTACCTGCTTGGTAATTGTAGAGGTATTTATTGATAAGACCCAGATTAAACAGTAACAGCCGAAAGATTTATTCAAAATTTGATAAAGATATGAGAAACTCTATCAGTTTTCTGTGAATAAAGTTATGCAGATATTATACAATATCTCGTTATATTTGGTACAATATCTCGTTATATTTGGTAATCATTGCAATCTGTTTTAGGTAACATAAGTAACATGTGCTTAGAACATAGAACATATTTAGAAAGATTAACTTTATGCAATCTTAAAGTGAGGACACAGAAACATCAACTTAACCAGCATAATGCTGTTACCCCAACATTTTGTTATTTATCATAATAGTTATTGAACTACCCCGCTGTTCTGCTCCCTGTATATATATTATCAAATTTGTTTTTTGAGAGGTGCCCCATTCCAGGGTGTCGGCGATAGTCGTCGTAGAACAGTTTCCCCTGATTTTTGCCATGCGTAAATAGTAAATAGTTAATAGTCCCGCATCTGATTGACTTGGTCATGAACGGTCATTAAACTGCATTTGCAGAGGGGCGTACGCGCTCTTGTACATATATCTACAGGCATACACTTTCTATATGCAGCGTATGTATCTGGATCTGTTGTATCCACACTGGTGCCTTGCATTCTGAATGCACATAAGCTCCACTGACGAAGGGGGGACCCTTCTTGTTTTTTGGGGTCTGCGAGATCGTTAAAAACGAGTCAGCAGAAGGGACGGTCTTGGGTTCTTGGAGTGAGTGATTTTGGAGTGAGAGGTGCGGCGGACCGGACCCGAGCCCGGACCCTAGAGATGCTGCCGAACGTGCGTGTGGAAGAAGATTAAACGAAAACAAATCACACCATGAGCAGAAGGGAAACGACAAAGTCATAAGAGTTTCCAGCGTGCAGTACAGTCTGAGAAATAACTGAGTGTTTCAAATGTAGATAGTTTTTTACAAAGATGCTGCTTGAGAAAAAGACGCATCACCTTAATGTTGATGATGAATAAATAATAAAAATAATTAGTATAAGTACAGGAATTAAATAAAATGATAGAAAATAATATCAAAAGTAATGAGTACTTAGAACTAAGAATACAAAGTCAAGTATTCTAATTTATAAATTTTGCTAATGTTTATTGATAATGTTGGGTAATAGATAATAATATTATAAAAAAAGTGGCCTACTTTCTGGATTAATTTTTATCCTAGACAACTAAATTTCATTTTATGACGTTCGGATTCATAATAATAAGCAAAGTCTTGAGCTAGGCGCACATTAATTTGCAGTTCAAGGTCACGTTTTACCTATTTTTTTTTCATTTTACATTTATTCTCATTACATACTATTTTCCAATTTATGTTACTGTAAGATGCTCCTTTTCCAGAACTATCTTTCCTATCGCAAGCAAGGTATGACGGACGAAAACCATTTCTCCGAGTGCATCCGAATCGGATGACCTGAAGTAAACAGAAGATCGTGCGAGGGGAGGGTAAAAAGTGATAAACATAAAAATGGGTAGTAGCCCGTCGACTGTAGATAACCGAAAAGGGCCCACAATAAATGGTTGATAACGAAGGGCGAACACACAGACGCAACCCAAGAGAGTCAGGCAAACGGCTGTGTGTGTGTGTGTGCGAGTGTGAGTGAGCGCGAGTTGGTGTGAGTTGGTGTAAGTGCTCTTTGTTTATCTCTATTTACGCGGCAGCGGCGTCAACGTCGTCCGTCCGCGAGTTGTATAAAATCCGGCGATCCGTCGATCGTCGAGTCAGTGCTCAATGTAAACCGTTAACGATCACATCGCCTCATCTCGTGAAACACCCACCCACTCTCTCCCAAAATAAAAAATGGGATGAGGGGGTGGCGCTCGACGAGGTTGTTGCAGCTTTAAACGCGCTCCAAGCGCACCCTCTACGTAGTTCTACGTAACTTTGGATGGTACCGAAGCTTTAAAGACCGCTTGGCCCTCCCATTTCCCAACGCCCATCATTCCACCCACCACTCAAGTGGGAGAAGGAGAATGGCATGGACAAGGATATGGCGATCATGGAGATGGAGGACCGAACAGGACCGGGCTGGAGGAAAGTGCAATGGTGACTTGGCGGGACACAAGAACTCGAACTGAAGACTCCGCTTCGAGTGCGTTTTCCCCAAGGTCAACACCCCCACAACGTCATGTGCAATATATTAGCTAATTTGTGGTTAACTAATATTGTTATTAATCCATTTGTTGTTGGTTTCACGTTCCTGGAACGTTAACTGTGATTGTTAACCCCTTCAAAGTTGAGATTTAGTTGTTAAGCCACTGTTATGTTTGAATCTTCAGATATTGTTATTGATAAGAAAAGCAACAGCATCGCGTATGTCTTCCAATACCGTTAAGTGCAATCTAGCTTAGTAAAAATTAGTTTTTCCTTTGTTGAAATAAATCAGCTCTTCATGGGAAGACTAACAAAAAAATCCATCTTGTGTTCTTTCTTATTTTAAAAGGTTATCCCAAATCTAGGATGGATTTTTATCTTCAAGGCAACTCGAAACATACAAGTTTGATTTACATTTTAGTATGATATTCAAGGTTAAAAATGTATGAAATGATTTTGCGAAAGGTAAGGAAGTTGTAAGTGAGATTATTTTGTTTGTTATCTTTTGTTTGCTATCTTTTCCTTTCTGTCTTCATTTGAAGACATTTTGAAATATTATAATATAAGCAATATAAAAAAAATTTTTTTTTAAATTAATTTTTTTTCGGTTTTATAAGGCATATTTTTTTAAACAGAAAATAATGTTCATAAGCCCCTTTATAATGGCAACAGAGGTGATTGAATGGTAAAATGAAAATAAAATTAGAAACTTCTAAGTTAATATTATTTTTTGATTGTTTTAAATTAAATTTTTTACGTTTAAGCGTTCTAGCTTAATATATCTTCAATTCGATATCAACTTCCTTATATAAATCAGGGATATCTTGAAAATATAAGAAGAATAAGATAAATTTAAAAGGCTTTCATTTGCTGCTGCTATCTGAAACCTAACAGTTATCCGAAGTTTGTTTAAAATATTTGAACCGAGACCATTGTCTTCTTATCTCAACGCTCATATGTTGAGCTGATGGTAGATTTCCTCACCGCTTTCCACATATTTTCCGAAATCTCAGCCAGATCTTTGGGTAACAGTAAACAAAAACCCAACACATGTGTGGTGCCGTGGGAATGTCCCACATCTTTGAAGGATCTGCAGACAGGACCTATCGCATCCTAACCCAAAACTGGCCCACATGTTGAGAATGCCATGCATCGCAAATGATAAGAAATTCAAATATGTTTTCAATGTTTATTTTTTTTTACAAATGTATTCTGAAAATCCAAACAATTGAAATCCATTTTTGCACAGCAAAAAGGAATAATTGCTGGAATATCTCCCGCCACAATATTCTGTGGATGCCCAATCGCTTTTTTGGGAATTTCCAGTGTGTTAGAAATACCGCAAAGCGCTGCCCAAGATCGATGAACCCAAAGTCGAAGTGCCCAAACTCTGGAGTACCCATCCCGCTGGAGAACCGAGCTCCAGTCCAGTTGAAGTTATCCCAATCGAAAGTTGAAAAAACCCATTTTTCGTTCAAGGTTGAAGTGTCAGCTCCAGGCGATTACTTCGTTCAAGCTTGAGCCCAACGGTCCAGGAAGTTCCATTCGATGGCATAGGGTTCGCAGGCCTTGGGTTGCACCGATGTCCAGAAGAAGGTGCCGGCATTGGTGCGGGCAAAATGCACTGGTACATAGTAATCCTCCTGGTCGATGGTGTGCAGCTCACCGGATCCATTCTCATTGTAAACAATGACGGCATCTTCCTTGGCGCACTGGCGTATTTCCTCGATGAGGCGATGCTCCAAATGCTCGTTGGCCATGTTGTCCATATCGTTGCTGAGCCACTCGAACTCGGCCTCCTTCTCCTCGGAGGCGATGTAGGAGCTCCTCTTGGGCTGCTCCTTCTTCATGTTGAAGAATTGACCGAGCAGCGGCTTCAGCAGATTCTTCAGGCGACGAGAAGGCGACACTTTCGACTTGTACATGGTGTTGAGGGTCTTCTGCTTGCTGATGGCCGACATTAGATGAATTTCGTTCGGATATTTTCTGGTGGTGAGTGCGTAGAATGCGTGCTGAGATGTTCTCGCTTCGACGTTCGGATGCTGTGTGATGCTGTCTCTAAGATCAGAGGCGCTATTTATACCTTCTTGGCAGTCAGGAGCGATCCTACAGCATCTCAGCCAATCACGACGCTCGGAAGGCAGGCAGGTGCAAGGATACGAAATTTCACACGTTAGTCAGTGGCAGCAGGTAGGTCCTGCAGGACCTGAGATCCGAGATCTTGTGCGAAGCGTGGGAATCTCGGGCCCATTCCTCCTTCCAAGACAATTATCCACCGGGGCCCAAACGAATCCTTGGCGTGGGAACAGCACATTGCCGGCCTTCTCTCGGAGACCCAGTTATTGTTTTGGATTTCAACTGGGTTTGTTTTGCCAGTTCATCAGAAATATGTCGATCCTGTAACCGAAAACCAGCTACATTCTAAGCCAAATTTACACAAATCGTGCACTTTCATTCTTAGGTTTTTTGTTCGGCTGATTAGGGATGGCATCGCAGTAAGTCCTTTGAGGCACGATCTTGAGAATTCTCACGTTCAGTTGGGGAGCTCTTCGTGTTGAGGTTATTTGGGCAGCAAATATTTTCGTGTCACGAAAGAGGGCTTCATTTTTGAACATCTCTAGTCCTCACTTTTTTGGTTCAAACCCTTAATTAATTGAATGGGGGTTCATTTTTTGTGAATGTATCGTATTATAACTCATTTATTGTGGGATGTGGTGATTGCTCGCCTCACATTTATATTTACAGCCTGTGAGAATTTGTAACCCGTGTTCAAATTTTTCAAAATATCCTAAGGAAATATAAAACTGCAGATGAAGTTTGTTTAGATGTTTGGGCGCTATTGATATCAAATTGTGTTTGTAGCAATCACTAATATAAATTTACTTGAGGTTTCTATTCTTTTATTACAAGAAAAATGAACTGAAATCCTTATATTTAGTATAGTATTTTGTTTTGAAGAAGTTTGTTGTCTATGGTTTATTAAGTAAGTGGACTTGGAATCTTTGAATAATTAATAATAATTAATTAGTCATTAAACAGAGGGCACGGGAAATACATATCATAAAATATTGTTTTGTTCGTAAAGCGACTACAACACATTTTTTGCGACTAACTTATAAATAAATTTATTGAAATGTTTAGTAATGGTTTAAATATTGTTATCTGATTTATCCCAATATAAGCAATTTCCTGCACATCACAGAGTGTGAATCACAAAATTAAAAAATAGCAGTTTAATAATTTTACTTTCAACACCTATATTTATAAATTTTAATAATATTTATATACCTTGATTTTAAACACAAATATTTACTTCGATTTTTTAATACCAATTGAACTTTTGTTTATTTAATAAAGTTGTAAATAAAATGCAATCATTATTTTCTTGGGATCTCATTGGCCATTAATAACTCCAACTGGTCCTGAACCTGTGACACATTATCCCGAACTGTACCTGGTTGGTTGTATGCTTTCAATAAGGAATCTGCATCGACTTTATGTAAAACTATTTACATAACGCACACACGATCTTATGTACGAGAATGCCCCCTTTGAAATGCCATAAAGATCGAACCGAACCGTGCGGCCTTTTCGCATTTATTATTGAGATAGGATTGGCTTTGTTTCTGCTCGTAGCAGAAAGGGCCCCTTTTTTTTGTTTATCATCCGAGGGACTGGGACCGGGACCCTCTACCTGTTCCGATGCAATTCGAGATTTATTTTGTCCAGGGCCCAACCCTAAGAAGGAGCGCTGAAAACGAAAATCAGAAATCGCCTGGAGGTAACAGGTTTCCACGGCTCACTCGGCTTGATTTTTCGAGTTTTTCGAATCCACAACAGGTTTCCAACAAAAGGGAACAGGTAAAGTTTTTGTTTTTCGAGCTAAGGTTCTTAGGGTCTCGCTGTTCCGTGAATGCGGCAGGGTCAGGGGTACGGGGTAAGAACGGTTTTTTGGCTTACAGATTCTTGGAAAACCTTCGAGGAAATTACAATGACAAAGGGAAAGTTCGAATAAGAAATCAGAAATGCAAACATGTTTCGGTATTAATATTATGTATTTATTCATACTCTCTTAAACATAGATGGAAGACAATGATTAAAGCTGATAATTTGTGCATTTCGTTTTAAAATCTCCACTTGCACAGTGTGGAGAGTTAAAGCTGTTGCGGATGTTTAGAGACCGATTCCGTTGGAGTCTTTAAAGCTGATTGGGAAGTGGGTTTGTTTTTCGGATTTCCCATTTTCCTCGATCACAGTTGGACGAGCTCGGCTTCCAGTTGTTCGTTCTGGGCGTTTTGCAGCTCCTCCTCGGAAGTGGGCAGTGGGAGCTCCTTCGGCATGCTGTGGTTCTTCAGTTGCTGGTGACCCGATGCCTTGAAGATTTTGCTGGCCACCTTGAAGATCTTCTTCATGGCCTTGGCTGGGGTGTAGGTCTTCTTCTGGCAGACAGGAGTGGCGGTGTAGGTGGTGTTCATCAGAGTTTCGTAGGCCATTTTTGCTGTTTAGTTGGTTGGTTAGTTGGTTGCTTGGTAGACTGAACTTGGCTGTTCAACGTTGCGATTGAATGTGATGTCCTATTCGGCATTGCGCACCGCTTAAATACCCGATCCTGGCGAAATCAACCCCTAAGCCGACCAATCAGGACGAGTCCTGGCGCGCAGGTGTTTCTCGGTCTCTCCAAATATGAGAGTCACGCATTCCTCAACTCTCTGCAGGTAGTTCGGGATCGTTTCGGGTCCCTTTTTTGAGCGACCCTTGCACGTGTGCGAAGTAAGGCCACAATTTTCGTAGGTCCTAAATAAATCTCTCCCTCGATTTTCGTCGTGGGAGAGTATAAATTCGGTCGAATGCCTATAGGAGGACGATGCGGCAAGCATAACAAATAGGAAAAAATGAAAGAAATGAAAAAATAAACGATCATCCCTTTTGCATCGGGTTCGGGTTAGTAATTTGAGTGGTTTGTTTGCGGAGGACTCGGCTCGAATTTATGCCTTGATTAGTTTTTGGCTATTAATTGTTAATAGGCTGACAGTGGAGGATAAAATTGACAGACCCTCGTTAAACACATGTTGTCGGCAAACGAGAAATATTTACACGTCAACATTTCATTTTTGATCAGTACAGGTAGATTGTGGTCCTTTGGAGTACAGTGAACTATCAGTTGGAGGTGCGCGGGGATTTTCCAGATTCCACGCTCACTGCAGCGGAATTGATCTGGCAGGCTTCACTGTTCTCACACTTGTTCTTCGGGGTTGTTGTTTTGGTTCCTTGCAAAATTTGAATTTTGTGCGTGATGAAACCCGAATTTCTTCCTTTATTGCATGAAAGGTTTCTTTATCTTTCCCTTAAATCTGCTATTGGAACTTAAGATTTTTCTGGATTTCTTGTTGCATGGAACCACCACTTTGGAAATATGGCTTTCTGTGACAGGTTTCACTGTCCCCACACTTGTGTGTTTGGGCTCTCCAAGAAAATTAAAATTTCATCTCGTGTTGAAATTCGAATTTCGTCTCCTATTGAAATACTTGGCACTTGTAATTTGGTATTCATTCGTATTCCAATACAGTCGCATTAGATGGAGTGGGATTGGATCCTGGCCCATCCACTTGGGGGGTGACCAACCAGGAACCTCGCGTGTTTGTGGCTCGCTTAACTATTCCACAGGCATAATTCCCTATAAGCACTTGAAGATTTTATTTTGGTGGCGTTTCAAGTTTAGTTGTTAGTGTCAGGTTTCCTGAAATTCAAGCGCCTGAATGAAGCCTGCATAATTAGCTTGTGGCTATCGTGAAACAAAATATTGTGGATCGAGTGTTGTAATATGATTTATGTTGCATATTTCTTATGAAAAATTATTTACACTGAGTATATATGTATTCTTTAATTCGTTGAAAAATGGGTGCAAGTTGGATATGCATTGGCATTTTAAGCAACTTTATTTGATTTCAGTTCGGTGGCTTTGTAGCCGTAAATTCAATATTGTCATTAAAATAATTTTAAGAATTCACGGGTTTGTAGCATTTTAAAAATGATTTCATTAATTTTAGACTGGGTTATTTGCTAAGGGTTTCTTCTAATTAGTTCTTGAAGAATTCTTTGTAGTATTTTAATATTTGTAGATACAAACAGTTAATTTTTAACTATTTACTATAACATTTTAAAATACAAATGGAATTATAAAATATTTTTATTAGTTTTTTCATAAATAGATAATGCCAATGAATTTCTATTGTATATGTAACAAAAATCTCCTTTTAACCATAACAGATCCAGAAATTGTATGAAAGACAAAGAAGAATATTTTGTAACATTTTTGCCTGACCACATAAACGTAAATAAATTCGTTATTGTGCTTACGGAAGTATTTCCAACTGCATACCAGCAGCATTTTTGGATTCAAATGGTCTCCAAGCAGGAATGAATACAATGCAGTCACTAATTGGAATGTGGTCACCAGCATAGCGAGTCCAATTTAAAATACATTTTTCAAATCAGAATTGTATCACAGATTTTAGCTATTCTTCCAATGGTCATTCAATTTGGAATTTCTTTTTTTCCAGCCATTTATTTTATACTATTTTTCAGAATAAAGAGACATTAGAATTTCCTTTTTTCGTTTTATTTATTTCTTATATGATATTAGTGTTTATAGCTAAAGTTTTACATGGAAGACAATGATTCTTAGCCTAGTTCCTATACGAAGACCCTAACAAACAAACATGGAAGACAATGATTCGACTAAGACTAACTTAAGGCTAATAAGACACGAGGAATCACAATGAGTTAACGATAGTAACGCTTGATTGTGATAATTGAATATCAATTAGAGTTGTGTTTCCCTTGGGACGCGAGCCCAAAGAATCCAATCTATGCCTAATATCACCCTGAGATTACGAACATGCGAAGCTGAACCCGCATCCATCCGACGACCAATGGACGGAGACACTTGCACTTAAAGCTGCCAATTGGAGTTTTTCCCGGTGCATCGAGGAGTGGAACTGTGCATCCTGGCGATGCTTAGGCCTGAACCCAACGGTCGAACTGCTGGCGCAACTGCTGTTCGTGGTGCTGACGAGCTCCCTCGGCTGAGGTCCAGAAGAAGGTACCGCTGGTGGTGCGGGCGAAGTGGACCGGGATGAAGGTCTGCTCCGGATGGACGGGCACGATGCTCTGTTGCTGACCCTGCTGCACGATCATGGCCACGTTGGTGGGGCACTGGCGGAGATCGGTGTACAGTCGCTGCTCCAGCTCCTCGTTGGCCATGTTATCGCAACTGGCCGCCGGATCTTTGCGCATGTCCTCCAGCGAGGCGTTGACTGCATTTTGGTTCTGGATCTCGGCCAGAGTCTTCCGGAGTAGCTGCTTCTTCTTCACCAGTCGCAGAAGGGGTTTGACCAGTTTCCTCAGACTCCGCATGGCCATCGTGTGCTGATCTGATTTCGGCTCCATCACCTTGCTGCTCTCAAACTTGTATTCCCGTGTGATGAACGACATTGTGTTAAGGTTTTTGAGATTTGTAATAAAACTTGGGATCTTAGTTGGTTGCACTCGGTTGAGAGTTGGTAGTATTCTGGTTTTCCTGCTGCACGACCGACTCCTTATATACGATTTGCTCTCTTTGGATTCTCTCAACGGGGGAGAATTCTCGCACAGAGCTGCGATTCTCTCGATCGATGGACCCAGCCAATGGGAAGGCAGACTGCATGCAGGTGGTTGCACAAACAGTGAGAGCGGGAGACAAAAGAGAGTGAAGAGAAAGCGATCTCGGGATCTCAAAAGCATGTCCTTACCCTTGAAAAAGCAGGGTATGATGGATTTTTGTGTGTGCATAAAAAAATGTTTTTACAAGTTAAGAGGTATATAAAAATAAATTTAGTTTATTTTTAAGTAATATAAAAGCGTGCATTTACATAAATTAATATAAATTAGTAATGATGATAGGGGCAAAAGTAAGATTGAATTTAAATAAATTAAATTATAATAAAATAGAGCAAGTTAAGATATCATAAACTTTATAAAATATATAGACATTAAAGATCTGTATCAAAATTAGACTAAAACATATTAGCAAGAAATAAATATATATTAAGACATTTGATATAAAATAGCTTAAAAAATTTTTAAAAATAAATAATTAAGAAGGGCGTATGTAAGACGTACACCTGTAAATACGAACGTACATCTGTAAATTACAATAAATACAAATACATCTGCTTTGTATATTTAACAATTATTTAAAATATTACAATTAGTATTGATTTTTAGGAACATCGCATACCATCCTAAATAATTTACTATTAATTCATATGTGTTCCACGTGATTCAAATGCTGGGTATTACCCACTCGAGTTGCTCATTCGATGCAGGTTTTTAACGGATTTTTTGACAGTCTCATAGATCTCGGTCCGTTCTCGATCTTTCTCCCCCTCTGAGAGTACCCTCCCTCACAACCTCTCTTTACCTGCTCGACTCTGTCGCAAGAAAAGTAGAAATCCCTAAATCCCAAACGTAAAATTCCAGGAGAGTACCGAGCGGACAAGTCGAAACTTGTTGAAAAAATTCCAATCCCGAGTGTGAGGGAAGAGAGATTTTAAAATTCGACACACTATCCGAAAAAAGACGGAGGATATGGACAAACAATGGATTGGCATATCTCGGAGATACAATCTCGCCGCTGGAAATACCCAAACGGACAAGGGACTTGTCCGTTATTTCATTGAGACAGCCCAGAAAGTGCCCCTAAGTCCTTCCGTCCGATCGTCCTTTTCCTATTTTCCCAACCTGTAGGTAGTTGAGCAAAGTAACGTATTTTTCGGGTACTTGGCATTGCGATGGAATGGAGTGGGATCGGACTCTCAAGGTTAGTCAATATGCATTAATGCCGCATTTCGGGAAATCTCGGCAGGTCCTTTTCAGCTCCTTCCGATCGCATTTGTTTGTCATTGTTGTTCTTTCCCGGTTCGAGGGACCTGCTCTGTTGATGCGTGAAAAATTTTCGACGCGGGAGAAGCACGTACAGATAGGGATCTTCAGAGTTTTGGTTTTTGGCTCGGTTTACGCATTTTACTGGAATTTCGTCGGCACTTCGTTTATGAGTCGCCTTCCTAATTGTTATGTGCCCTTTTCCCTTGCCCCGAAGGTTACTTTCATAATTTTGTAACGGCTACGAGGACTCGAGTTTCTTGTAACGGCCGTTTCGTTCCTTTGGCCATCCTTACGGTCATTAGGAGGGTCCCTAATTGGCCCCCGTCTGATTGCTGTGCCCCGCATTACGCAGAGCTTCCTTGGTTTAAGGTTCTCCCCTTTGCAGTGGAAACCTGTTTATTATTTTGCGCAATTCGGTGGGGTGCATTATATCAATTTCAATCGCAGTGAAGCAGAGTCAAGGGGTTAAATTGGGGTCCACACTTGCCAGGCTCTTGATTGTCAGAAGACGTGACCTGATTTGACCCTCTCCACACTTTACACATATCTTTAACCCTTCGGTTTTCGTTTTCGGCTTATTAATGGAAGGCGTGGCAGGTTGATTTTATGTAAGATGGCTTTCCTCCGGTGATCAAATTAATAATGGGAAATATATTCAAATAATATTGAATATTTATTTCTACGTCTAGTTAAGGTAGTGCTGTAAGAAATGCGATACAAAATTAAATGCACGTTTGGATATTCTTAAATTACATAGTATGTATTTAAAATGTATAGCCCACGGCATAAGAGCGAATTTTATAATTTTAGTAAATATAAATAAATTAAACTACGTAAAATGTACATACATATATACATTTCCCTACTGTCCAATGTTATTGTTAATTTCTTTTTAAAGAATGTATAGTTCAAAAAATATTTGAAAGAAGACAATTTGAAACATTTTTCGATAAACAAATCAAAAGTAAGGTACCATAACAAAACCATTTTGAAAAATTTTTCGAAATAATTACATTAAAAAATATAAATAAAATATTTAACAGGAGTGGGATTTACATTCATTTTTTTACATACTTTTTTAAATTTTATATTTTTTTAAATTTTATATTATTGTATAAATAAATATTGTATACAAGAAAACAACAAATTTTTGAAACAGTATTTGTTGTCAAAACTAAATAGAAAAAGAATATTGTTTATAAAATCAGTTGTTTCTGTTACTTTTCATTCTTTGCGCTGCATTAAATACTTTGTTGTTGCCAAATAGGAGCATTTACAGAAATGTTTTATTGTTCTTAACGCAAAGTAAGAATTGAAAAAGAATGGTATAAAGAAGACCGACCATCCCACAGTCGCAGTGTTTGCACACGTGCAACAAATTTCGATCCTTGAAATATGAAACAAGTCTCGACACGATCGCTTGGTACAATTTCAGCTACGTTCTTTAGAAACTATGTCTCTTATTTGCCAAAGAGCTCAGTGCTACATATATGGTTTTTTAGAGTAAGGGTTTCTTCTACAATCTTATCTGCAAGCATCATAAGCCGATCTCAGCGATCTTCGCGGCGATGATTGCTTTTTCATGGCTGTTGATGGCCAGCCAGTAGACCGTTAAAAAACCTCCGTGAGGTGCATTAGTTTTGGGTCATTTGAGGGGTCGTTTCGTT
Source organism: Drosophila sechellia (assembly GCF_004382195.2). Taxonomy (NCBI): domain Eukaryota; kingdom Metazoa; phylum Arthropoda; class Insecta; order Diptera; family Drosophilidae; genus Drosophila; species Drosophila sechellia. The sequence continues at coordinate 14,599,745 of NC_045951.1, read as the reverse complement.
TTCGTCTCGTTTAATCCTCTTTTATCGTGCATTTCTGATGTCTTTGGGGTTACGCTTTGTGTCTCGCATTTTACCTGCCGATGCTGTGTGTTTGACCCTTGCACGTGCACAATGATGGACCCTTTTTTTTGAGAATGCAACAATGTTCAATCCACGGACGTAGGAGTGGGGGTGGTGGTGGAAGGGTACCGAATATGACCGACGAATGCCACTCCAATCCAGCGTAATTGTGACCTTCCGGAAAAAGGGATTAACTGCCGCCATTGTCCAACTTTGAATTTTTGGCCTGAAATCAGAAACGCTCCTGTCCACATAATGGTAAAAGGGTCCTATAAAATCCGTAGAGTTCTTCGATTTCAATACAATCCGACAAAAAATGTACCCAAAATGTAAATGTTCTGGAATTGTAAGAAAATCAGTTGAAGCGACCAAGAAGTTTCCCCAAAATAATCTTTTGAATAGAATTTGAATTTGAGCGTGATGTTTTTGTGAACGCCGTTGATTGATTGATGCGTTGGGCTCAAATTATAAAATCAAATGAGAAGATCCCTTAAACGATAGTCTTTGGGGTTGAGAAATTGAGTGTGTCCTTCGCTTGTTTCATTTACGGGGTGTGGGGATTTATTTGATGGTTGGGTAATTGAACGCGTTTGTCCTCAGTTTTATATACATATTTTCGAGGTTTTTAAGTGCTTTTGAAATTGTAAATTCCTTACACAGTAACTTCAATTTCACTCATACACTTATACTCATACTCATACTTATATAGGTTGCAATCAAATGTATGTTGAGATTGGTTGTCAATATTCTACGTTCTTACATATACATATGTGGAAAATATTATAAAATCCTTTTGAATATCAAAACAAAACATAAAATGACTTTTGTTATTTGCTTTATTTATTTTTTATGATTTTTTTTAAAGAATTTTTTGTATATTTTTTTCTTTGCAAATATGTAACTCTTAAATTGTATTCTTTGAATAAATATTTTTTAATATTTGTCTGAGTTTTGTATTTCTTTTAGGGAATCGAATCGATGCATATAGTAAAAGAAAATAAAGTAGTATATTTATGAAAACGATTGTTTTAATTGCGAAAATATGAGAGTTTAGTAACACTTCTTGCTAGTTAGTTATTCGTTTTTTTTCTGTTTGTCTTGGTTTTGGCTAACTAACTGAAAACTGGGCCAGGAAGAAAATTTTTTGTTTAAGAAAATAGTTCAAAACGATTACACCTACACACACCTATAGAATAATGCAAGGTGCGTATGAGGTGAAATTTTAGGAATTATTGCAAGTTCCCTAAAGATGGATGACATCAACCTGTTGTGTGGCTTCGTTGTTCTCGTCCTCTCAAGTGTGAAAAATCGCGCACTTTGAGACAAAAGAGAAATCCATATAAATTTTGGAACGGCACTGCCAATTCCAAGAATGTCAGGTCGAATGACAAAAATGCCAGACAGTGGATAATTTTCCTGGCGCCGGCGTCCTGTCGTTCATTGTCCTACTAACGACTCGAGACGCCTTTGCTGCGTCTTACCTGTAGCAAAACCAAAGTGTTACCTGTACCCCTAAAACCTTATCGTCAAAACTGTCGTAAAGGAAAACCATTTATTTTTTGTTGATAATTTTAAATAGCGTCACTGTTTCAATTACTTTACTCTACTTCAGACAAGGCCAAAGTCATTAATAGTCTCAAAAAAATATATATTCAAATTTGAATGGGCAAAGTGCATTATCTTGTCGTCGATTCGGCTTGCCTCAATCGGCACTTTAGGGATCGTTAGTTATCGTTTAGTTTTATGGATGCACTACTCAAGTGGCTGTGGGCCAAGCCCCACGAAAAGCGAAATGAAAATTTTCCGCACTGGAACACAGTTGTTTGGTTGGTTTGGTCATGGTTGAGTTTGATTCAGTGCCAGACACAAATATCATTTTACAGCCGATAACATTCCATTCGGGTAGTTTTCATAGCTGATTAGTAAAGATTATTGTGGCATGGTAAACACTTGCGCCTCCTCGCCCAGAAAGCGGCACTTGAAACGGCTGAGAGGATCTAAAAGGACCTGATTTGGGCGGGTTTACCATATCGATTGTGGAGTGACGCCCGAAATGCATTTTCGAACACGAGATCATCTTGCACATCGAGGCATTAAATTTCAGGAGCTGGGATGGATGTTCGTGTTAGAAACTGCACTTGACAATTAAACTCAGAAAAAAAAACAGATGAAATCCGTGTTGTCAAATATAACAGGGATCAGGACAGGACAGGGATTTGGTGCCAGGACCCTCGTCGTAATCCGATCCCTCGTAGCCCGAAAGTCGCGCTGTGGAGTCTCGAGTGTTTAGGGGTTGAGCATCATTATTTACGATTCATGCTCCATTGGGACTAATGGATATCCATATGCAGCCGACAATTTGTGAAATATTTTAGACACCTATTTGTTAAAATCGAAAACCAATCTAAAGCCACATGGTGTCTACGCTTGTTTATAATTTAGTTTAAATATATGGCTGAGGAAGTTTTTTATTTAAAGAAGCTGGAGTATTGTGTTAATTTTACCCGTTTATCATAATGTAGAAGGGTATTCGTGTTTGTTAAAATAAGAGAGGAGAGCGTACCCGACTCCTTAACAATATACATTTTTGTATTTACCAATCCATCGTCATTTAAGACACATCATCCTAAAATTCTAAACAAATCATATTTTAGAGATATGGTGAATATTATCGCAGGCTAATGTTTTCATTAATCGAACCTAATATTTTATATTTTCAATATAGGCTTAAAGTTAATTCAAAGATTAGTATGCGTACTTTTAAGTAAATAATATATTTATGTGTTCAGCCTTTGACATTTTATAATGATTTTCTTAAACTTTAATTTCAACTTTAAAATTGACTCCAAATATCAAAACTCCATTATAACTATATTAACTATATTATATTAAAAATATGATCATAAGATTAAATCCAATCTTAGGTCGACTAATGTACGACAATAAATTCAATAAAATCGTTGCGAACACTCCTCTGAAATTAAAATAATTACCAAGGTCTTAACGAGTCAAATTGATTATGCATAATAGACTTTTAAATATTGAATAAAAGAATTTCACATTTTCAGCTTCACTGCATTCCGTTTGAACCCTATATACTTTGTTTTTGTTTCATAGTTTATCTTTTCTTATCCCCTTCGTACTTTCTTTACAGCAAATTTATCTTGCATCTAAAAATCTAAATTAATTGATTTGGAAAGGTCTCCTGCGATTATCAATTTCACAGTATTTGTACGCTTTTGATATATCCCTTGAGGCAAAAGGATACGCAAGCTAATACACTACACACCTATTTGTTAAAATGGATAACCAATCTAAGGCCAAGAAGCGGTCTAGCATCGTTAAAAAAACGGGGATAGACAAAGATACAAATTTAAACCGAATTTTAGTGGAACATTTTCGAGCTAATGTCGATCGGTCGTTGTGGCGGTCAGTTTTCCTTTGTAAACACGTGTGCGAGGTTTTCCTTTGTTAAATTTTATTTTCTTTTTTACTTTAGTGCCCTTGGCCCTTCCCCTTCCCCTGCCTCTGCCCCTGCCACTTCCATTGCCCTTGCCCACAACATGACTTGCCTGTGTCCCCTGTGGCGTTGGATTTTATTGATTTTGGGTTTCCAATCTTTTCTCCTCCGATGTCTTCGCTTTTTAGGGGCGTTTATCGGGCATTGTCCATGTAGAAGCAGTACATAGGAAGTCCATATATGAAGATTAGAAAATTTTTAACGTATTTTTTTTTCATTTTTGGGGGCGGCGTTCTGGGAGTACAGCCCAACAATCAGCTACAAACGATATTGTTAGAAGATTGATGGGAGACTTTCTGGTGTAAATTGTTAACACTGTTTTCCCTTTGACTTTGGAGGTCTTTGCATGGCGGCCCAGGGCGGTCTGGGCGTGGTCCTCGCCCTCTTCCGCCCCTCTCTGTGTTCCACTGAAAAAGTGTTGTCTAGTGAGTTTTAAAACATTTTGTAATGCCTTGAGTATGTATGCTTAAGATGATTAGGCCTAAGCAGCCTTTTTAGTAATTTACTAATGAACCTGAAGATGCCAGATAGGAAGTGAGTCGGGACTTTTGAAATAAAAAAGGAGTTGCCCTAGTTGGAGCTGATTAAAGGATCTGCTTATTCGGCATGAATTAGGGTTGCGCCATCGTTAATTAGGTCCTTTCATGATTATTTGTAGGAGTCAATCGCAGGATCAGAAGTAAATCAGATCGAAATATGTGGTCCAATTAGGTAACAAAAACACAAGAGAAAATAATGATAGTTTATTGAAAAATAAATTACTTTGATAAATATTATTACTCAAGGCTCATTTTAAAACATAAGTGATTAAGAACGTTCTACTTTGTTTCTTTGATAACATACCAATTTATCGATATGCAAATTTCTAATTTATCCAATTCCACAGAAAAGTAATCAAAGAGTTAGCAACAGTTTTCTATGTGTTTTTCTCAATTTAACATGAATTATTAAATAAATGGAAGAGCGATTGATCAATTTTGAGATTGCTTCACTATTGCTAAACCGAATAATTATTTATTGATCCCCTCACTTAGGACCTCGTGGGCAAAACATCTGGTTAAGATCGCACGATGGATACAATCCTCGTGGAGAGCCCACCTAAACGTCTTAGACAAAAGCCCCTGTAAACATCATATGAACATCAAATCAGCTCAGGATTACAGCAGAGCAGCGTCTTTTACTTAAGATACTAGTAAGGAAAATCGTTTTTCAAACAAAAAACTGTACACATACGAGGAGCGTAGACAATAGAAGAGACTTTCTCTGGCAAGCCGCGCATTTCTGGCCAACAACTAGAGGTAAGACACAAAACACACATCAAACAGAAAACGCTTCAAATTTGCTCATTGTTTTGTCAAAATACCAAATAACATAAGCGACAAGATCTCATTTTCCAATTTCCCAAAAGGGAAGCGAACTAATAGGGCTGTGAGCAACCAGACCGGAGAGCAATAGGTCATGTCATAGGTAAAATTTGAGCAATTTAAAAGATTATCACGTTAGGGATCTGTCTCGAAGATGGAACAAAAACAGACTGGCATGCACTTACACTGAAAAAAAAGCATATTATTGTGGTGTTTATTATTATTAATTTATTATTCATTTTAATAATATTTTAAAACAATTTCCAAATGAACAAAATGTACATAAAAATAAAAATATATATTACAATTTCATTTATAGTTTTTAGAGTTATAATTAAAATTTCTGAACTTAAGAACTAATTAATGACATTAATTTAATGATTTTATTTTGAAAATACGTATTTTTTTTACGTATCTGACATTATGTTGAGCTGAATTATATTGTATTTCTTTCAGTGTAATTGACTACACTTTCAGTCCCGAATTCGCATTTGAATCTGGATTCAGATTCGGTCGAGCAGACAACCGATCATTATTTCAGCTATTCTCTGGAAATAAGTTGCGAAGAAAGGAACCTTTTTTGCTGCTCGATCCGAGCAATCCCCGTTGTCGTCTATTCGAAATGGTCCAGTACCAAATTAGAGCTCGTTAAAAGGCACACTTTTGTATGGGCCGGGGCTGAGAGGAGCAGACAGAGGATTCAGGATTCGGAGTCGAGACAGGGGATTACCCCCGGCCGAGTGCGAGTCGGTCTGGGATCACGTTTCAACAGATTCTACTGCAGGGGCTGAGCATCCCGGGTCCGTTGTCGGGGCTATTAATAAGCCTGGCGGTTGGTGGCTGGTGACAACACGTGAAACTCCATGACGTCTCACTGTGATGTTGGGCCAACCTACCTCCAACCCTCCTCCGTCGGGACAATGGTTAGCCTTGGCAAACACGGCAAATTTCCCAAAAACGTGTTTACAAATATTTTCAAAAGCCGCCCAAACAATGCGACAGCCTCGGGGGGAATCTGTTGCCCTATTGTGTGCATTTTGCATGACTTTTCCTTTAACCGGGCCATGAATATTTCTATCTATTCCCTCCTCGCTGGCTGTTGTTCATTTCCAAATTGTTGCTTCTTTTCAGATATCTGTTTCTGTACCATATATCCTCATCAAAGCGTTTATTTGCTGCTACGGTTACCTCGATTCACTTTTTTTTCGACGCTCATTATTCTCCATGATTGAGTAGTTGCAATATCTATAAATTGGTATGTTCTTATGGATTTCTCTATTGATGGTCTTGCATTTGAGTTCTTGGAGCTCAGAACAAATGTCGGTTGGTAAATAAACCGATATCTGTGTTTTTGTTTGGGTATAAAGTATATTGTTTGCAAAAATATCATGAAAATATTGAAGTTAAAAGAAAGATATCACAAAATGAAGGTAACAATTATGCTGTTATAAGAAATATTCAATGAAATTGTTGGTAAAATATATGTAACTTTAAAGTCAAACGAACACATTTAGTATTTTACATTTAATATAGAATTTAATTTTATTTTTCAATTAATCAATGGCTTAAAGTTTTGTGTTATTCAAAACGATTTAAGTGATCTATCTACTAATTCTAAAATTAACAAAAAGTAAGTGAATTAATCTTTGAGTGTAGTTAATGAGGCTATACAAGATTTTGTTGTATTTAATTTAATATTTAATAGTCTATGAAAGTAAAAATATTTAAAAACGTAAAATTATTATTAAAAATTATTCGTCTTATTTTTTTAAATATATAAATACCTTTGGAATGTAAGCTTTCTACGCATTAAATTTCAAAAATATATGCAATACCTTTTTATAAAAACATTAATAATATTAAAAATTCAACAATGTTTCAACTGATAGGTTGTTTAAGTGCTATCGAATATTACATTTAGTTATGGGTTAAAGTCATTCCAGAGATATTTATCGTCTTAGACTAAAATATTTTCACAATATAAATACTTTTGGAAAGTAAACGATCTACACTTTCAAAGTTAAATAAATAATAATAATATTACAAATGAAATAATGTTTCAATAATAATATTTTAAATTATCTACATATGGCATAGTTAGTTGTTGGTATACCAATCAATATAATTTTATTGTCTATCCCAAAAGGTATTAAGTAAGATTACGGTTGGCCATTTTGCGTTTATGAAGCGGTTCCGTGCATAATTTCCTTTTCCAGCATTTTCCTTTTAAAATAACAAATTCGCTCTAAAATCCATATAAGTATATTCATATCCCAAATATGCATAGAATAATAGATTTCATCTTTATCCTCGGCAAATTACTCTTTCCATGTACCTTATCTAAGGATATTATCGGGAATTTCTTGAATACTCGCATATCGTCTATGTTATTTCAATTTTGCCTAAAAAAACATGCACATGTAGATGGTCTGCCATTGATAACAAATTTCATACGTAAAAGATTACTTAAAAGGAGCTCAGTGCGTAAAAATGTTATTGTAGGATTATGTTTCCTGTTTCTTTGAAAAATCGTTCGGTACAAAAACACATATATGTTTGACAATAGGTCGGATCAATTCGAATAGGAATAGAAATGGAAATGGAAGTGGATGTGCATGTGAGGCCATACATTGGACCACAAATACTGTGTGGGTCTTGGGTTTCGATGGTCAACCACTATGTTGGCTTGCCACCACGGTAGTCGGATCGAAATGTATGGGATCAACAAGGATCGGTTCGGATTTTATGTGCGGGTGTGCGAGGGAGCGACTTCTTCTTTCATCCCGTCTCCTTTTTCGCCTCTGGGCGTTCGGTAGGCGACATGTAGGTAAACAAGGACATATACGTGTATCTGTAGGGATGATATCTTCTTGAAGGCTTCTTGGCATCGGTGATTAGCTCTTTTGTTGAAATCGTCTTGCTCCTCGCCCTCGAACCTACCTCTTCTGCCTCCGCCGCTTTGTTGATCTCTATGTGGCAGTACAAAAGTGCACAATGTCCGTATGAGATACTTGCCTTCTCTAGTAGCAACTCAATTCGAACAAGAACGTTTATCTTTCAATCTTTTTGCTGAATTGTCCCCTATGCTCTACCTTTCCGGATATGTGTAACAATTGTAAATATTTAATACTAGTGCAGAGAATGGAAAGTCTATTGCATGCTTCAGCAAATTCCATTTGTTTAGAGTCTTTACTGTTTCGATTCTCGGAAAATACTTAACATTTATTTTTGAACTACTTTGGATCTTTAAAATAAAACGATATTTTAGCGATGTGGGTCAGTATCAAGTATTTGGTGTAATGTTCCAGGATAATAAGTAGTTGTACTAGATAAGTAGACCATACGATACTAAGGTAATACAAATTTGAAGCCTTTACTGGGACCAAATTTAAAACCAAGTCGAATGGTTCTTGCTTAATTTCATTTTGAACCATTTAGTTCATTTAATGAACTTCTTTATAGCTCAGAAAAATATAATTATTTTAAAGACTCTTTATAACATCACACTTAAATCCTTTCGAGTTACGAAAATATTCAAATTACCATTCAGCTATATTATTAACTAAATAGACCAGTATAGAAATACATTAACAATGAAGTCATATATTAATATTAAAACACTGAATTCGAAAGTTTTATCCTTATTTATTTTATTTATTTATTTGCAACCAAATAAGTAAATTTAAAATCTATATTTATATTTCAGTTCAAACTATGTATATATATTGAAGAATCAGAATAGCTAAATAAAAGTGTAAATGATGTTAAAAGAGATTAAGTCTTTGCAGGTTATAATAAAACTTGCCCTATTCAATAAGCCCTACTTTGCAAACTTTTAATCAATTGTATTCTTCGCACATCATTGTTTAAATCGCTATTAATCATACAAATAATCTAAAAACAGTAAATACCTTGTATGAAATTTATGAAATTTAATATGTATAAATTAATAAATAATCTCAGTATTATCCCATAATCAATAATTTGTGATTACCTAAAGATCGTTTTGATCTCATGCCCAAAAAGGCACACCTCTTAAATCACATATGAATGAACACCTATCGTAAGGGATCAATTACTATATCAAACAGATCTCCTTGTTAAACTGAGATCATTTATCACATATGGAAATGGGATAGCCGAGATATAACTATTCCTCAAGAAAGCAATCACTCCGAAGTGATTACGCATATCGTCGATGGCATCTACTAGAACCGAAGTTCACACATGATCCTGGATAGTGGAATCTGGTTAACCAATTCCTGGTTACAATTTCTATCTTAGAGGTTCAATTATCGGGCTGGTTGGGATCTGGCAGAGATAGCCACTTCTACTTCACAGCAGATACTAATCGGAGCGGCTATCTCTAGACCAGATATCCCAAAAGTGAAGTGTGAGGGCACCCGAAAGTATCTCAATCATTCACATTCGTTATGCTCTATTCATTGTTCCGTAAGTATCTGCATGCGAGGGATTTATGGTTATCAGTGATGTGCAATCTAGAAGTGCAGTACGTCTACTTGCATCCCAGATTATGCTGAGCAGTGATCCCAACTGCAGACGAGATCTAGATAAGGCAGCCAACAACTAGCTGGGTCCTATTTTGTTTGAGCACTTGGTTTACAAAATATTTTCCCTCTGTTTTCACTGCACTTCAAGATCCATTGCCAGCGATAAGATCAACAGCCTAACAATGGAACCCACCAGTCGGAGCCTCAAATTTCATGCATAGCTATTTTTTCAATAAATATTTCCCTGTCTACCGACGCGTCACTGCAAATGATTTAGAATGTCTCCGCACAGCGCAGCCAAAAATTAAGAAAATATATATACAACTAAGTAGGAACGCCAAATATTATTCCAATCGACTTGTCGGACCATCAGACACTTGCTATCGTCCCGAAAATAATGCATTCTGTTTGTCTCCTTCTGCGTTTTCTTAGTCCTTTGTCAATATTTGCCGTACAAGTGCAAAGAAAACTTCTATTTGCCCAGCGAGAAACGCTTGTGTTAATCGACGATGGCAGCTATATTGACATAGAGCTCATTAGATACCTTCTTGAACACTTGCTGACCCTGAGTCCGAGGGTATTTTTCAAAGTCACGACGTGTTTGTCGGAGCGGGAATTGAATTTTTCATCCCAAAGGTGTTTGTTTTCTTGATCTTAGCATCAATGAAAATGACGATAGCGTAGATGAAAATGCATGCGTGTCTCGTCATTTTCATTCTTTTTTTTAACAATCTATAACACAATATTATCTTAAAGCAAATTGTATATTTGTTATTAGAGAAATTTACTTAAGCTAATTATCTGCACACGACTTTTATTTTTTCAGAACAAATATACTATGGCTTCATTCGGTTCATTCGGAACTATGCTATATGATAAATATATTTTTGGCTTAGCTTTTTTTTTAAGCGGCAAACTGTCGGTTTTTAACCATTATACCCTTGCAGTGGTATAATTTATGATCAAAAACAATGAAGCTGTGATATCTTTTCTAATATTTCAATTAATTCATTATATAGTCGCCCGATATTTACAAATCAAAACTGTATTTATATATTGTCAGAAGACTGGTGTATACCCAATTATGATCAAAAATAACAAAGGTTGTTTTGGATTCCCATTAATCCTATGACCTATAAGATGGCCATCCGGTTCGTTCAAACTTATATTAATAAAGTTTTAATATAAAGAAGACTTTTGATACGATGGGAGGACTCTCATTCTAAACTTTTAATACTTTATATGGTTGCAAATGTCTCCTATCCGGCTTAAATTTTTCAGGGAAAGCAAATGAACATACGTACAAAATCGTATAAATAGGGGAATATACTATGAATAGTAAATTCGCAAGGTACAGTTCGGTCAAGGACGAAACATAAAGGACCACCATGATGTGAGAAGTTGAGCATACCAAAGTTAGTTCTCCATGCTTCTTTTGTAAGCCATTAGCACTCCCTTGAGAAATGGTGTTATTGTTTTAAATTTCAAGTTGTGACTGATATTCGGCTTCCGGTCGCCTCAATATTTAACAATTGCATGTAAATTGTATTAGCAACGCATCCTCTTTTTATTAGCCTTGTCCGGCAATTTCAATGCTAAAAGGCTGCATAGGACTCTGAAATTGCTCAAGGCTGTGCAGGAACATCCTGGCTGTTCTTTGAGAGGATTTATTCAATTGCATTCTTCTGAATTGAATTGGCATGTAAAATGCACTCGCCATGTTTGCGTGCAATTGTGACCAATTTTAGTGCGACGATTTTGTACTGTGGTTCCAAATTCGAATGGTCTGAATGGGCCAGAGATGTCCTGCGGAGCTACGCACGAGTACCTCTCAATGGACAGGACAATGCGGACATTCTTCGCCGGCAGGACCTCTCGCCAGCATTCACACTCGACGGTCGAGTGAGAAAGCATTGTCCTTTGAGAGGGCAACACAATTATTCAGCACTCGTTTCCCCGCAGACAATGCAACATTTATCTGCACATGCGCAACGAATGCTCCGCTGGTCCATTGAACGAAATCCATTCCCAATTATACATACATTTATTGTCTACTTATATTGTTTTTTCCGAACGCTCTGTGGATATGGCTAACATGCTATGAACATGTCCCTGCTTGCTGTTGGCCATAAGTCCCAACGATCCTTCAGCCAGATCTCAGCATCCATCCATATACACTCAGAAAAACTACTATATTCAAATGAAATGAAAAGAGAGTTTTCTAAAATATTAAAGCTCTATCAACTAAAATATTAAAGCTCTCACAAAAATATAAATAATTTTAATTATTAACAAATTATATGGTATAAAGCATAATATCAATAATGAGATTGCGAGAAATTTGTTTACTAAAATATTATTTATAAATATTCTTATAAAATATTTAATAAGAACATTTAAATTTAGCTTAAAACATATAGTTTCTCTCTATGTACGTATTCCGATTCTAGATTTTCGAACCACTATTCTTTTCTGATGCTTAATCGTTTCATTGCCGATTTGAAAACATTTTTTTCTGCCCTAAGATAGACAATAGCTCCACAGGCTTTCCGAAGTTTCGCCTTCGTCATAGCCTTCTAAAAGATCGTCCACCATTTTTGTGAAGTATCCACGGCATTTTCCAGGCAATTAATTGTTTAGTTGGCATATTGTTGTTCATTTTTCAGCTTCCCACCTTCAATTACTCATAGGTGCTGCTGCCATTAATGGTGACAAAGAGGAGTCCTTTGAAAGCAATTTCGGTCGCTAAGTAGCAAACAATAGTTTGGCAATTATCAATCGTATAACGCACTCTTTTTCAAGAGCTGCTCTTTTGAGGCACCTTGTCAGCTGCGGATTCCTGGTAAAAGGCAAATTATTGTTAATAATCGTATAATAGATGACCATAAATTTCGAGTCAATTTCAAAAGGGACATATATCCATATCCAACAAAAAAATGTTCACAATTGCTCTGTGACTGTACCTAAAAGTAATCCATGGGATAACCCAGATGTTCTCCCCGTTTTGTTCACGTCAATTTGGTGGCAATTTAAGTACTATGTTTTTTAACAATACCTAGAAAAGAGTCTAATAACAACAAAATGGGAAAGTAATGCTGTGGATAAAATACATTTTATTTTTGTCACTTGGGCTTATTCGTTTCAATTCTTTGATTTAGAAATCTTTCACAAAACTATCACTTAAGTAGTATATAGCAGTACAAATCTGAAAAACTTTTATATATTAATGACTTAAATTATATAGAAAGAAAACATAGTCAAGTTCGTCGGGTATGTACCTGATACTAAGATAGATTAGAACAAGAAATATAAAAACTGTCAAATAAAATTTTTTTAAAATGGATGTAGTTGGTGTGACAACGTTTTGAAACCTACTTTTGCTCCGTCTATTTCTATATGATGTAAGAGCTTGAATTTCTAGCCTTTAAAGTTCCAGACATCTCGACGTTCATATGGACGAAACTACAAACAGGAGGACGAACATGGCCAGATCTGGATGGTGGCCTAATCAAAATTAAATATATGTTTATAGTGTCAGAAACGTTTTCTTCTACCACTCGCACACTTTTCAAAGTATGTCTTTGCTTTTACCAAAGATCTTTTAATAACAATAACTGCCAGCACAAAGAAATCGTGTGTAAATAAATTTTAAAGCATTACGCATCTTGTCATTCTAATGTCTTTGATTATTTTAATCTGTGATTAACGGATGCAAAAACAAACAAGGAAATTTTTTATAGAAGCAACAAAATTAGACTCGCCTGTCCAAATCTTTTTTATTAATGATTTAATTTATAGTTGTCCATTTCATATGAATCGTGCTGCTTTGCAAACCATTATTGGTCGTAAAGATTATTAGAGACCTAGTTTGAAAAACGACTTTTATTTAAATTAAAAACGATACAAAGGGACGTAGAAAACTAACGACTGCTATCACTTTTCTCCTGATACTCAAATATTAATTGTAACACATATTGGACTTTAATCTTCCCAAATAGCTTATAACTGAGCAAAAAGTGAATAAAAATAATGGCAATTTTGGGAGCAATATGATATATAAACTTCACAGATTTATAAAATGTTTTATAAAGAATGCGAATCATTAAATTGGATCGCGTGCATTAATCTTTTTTATAAACTAATTTACTGTAACTTAACTTTTATAAATTTTAGGCAGCAAACAAAATACTTTAGTAGGAAATCCAGGAAATTTCTTTTAATTATTTGGTATTTTATATAAAACTGGCATTATTTATTTTCAGTTGCCTAAGGCTTTTGCATAGTCAGCTTGTTACTGTAAATTAAAACTTTAAAAGACGGTTTCGAAACGTCTTAGCCAAACAAGCTCTTGTTAACCCAATTTACGGATCTGTTGAAGAGATATTGCCAACCTTCGGAATGCAATTCGATACAATTATGTGTCTAATGAACTGGGCGATTGAGGGTGTTTTAGTAAATTCGTGTTGAGCTATATAAAGGATCGCTTGTGCGGAGATCAAAAGCGAAACCGAGACGAAGACCACCAAGCCAAATGAATTTTCCGCTTTGATCCTGCCGTGGCCGCTCACCATTGTGACTGCTAATCGCACCAGGTGACGGATGCGTCGGCTTGTCGGGCACCCAGGATCGGGGATACCTAGTAGTGACAAGGGAATAGTTCGGAGGTGTCTCTTTTCATGCGCCCGAGCATTGTGCGAAAAGTAGCAGTTTCCTCTTCTCCGCTTCTCGCTTTGGCCCGCCTTTTGTGATCTATGTGGGTAGTCCTGCGTGTCCTTTCTCTCCGTGGGCTACGAAAATTGTTACATAGACACTCTCAATTTGCTTTCAAATTGCCGACAAATTGGCCTTAGTCGAGGGCCACCAACATTGATTGCCGATCGTGATTTCTACCGATCTAAAAGGTCTAACTAGAGCTCACTCTATGCTTAGTTGGTTGAACTATCTGAGCCACAGTCCCAGCTCTCGCACATATGGCATCCGATTTGCAACGCTTCTCCGATTCTTTGACCCGAAAATTGAAAGGATCTGAAACGAGGACAGGATGAAGCACGAACGTGTATCCCATTTGAAACGGTTGATTGGGTTTCTAATAGGATTTATGTCCTGCCTGCATCTTCCTTGTTTCGAATTGATTCGTTGCACTCGGTTGAGATTCAATAATGAGCTCATCTGTTCGATCGAATGCGTTTGTTTTCATTTGCCAATGTTCCAGGTAATCCAGCCAGGAAATTTCAATTTCTTCGCTATCATTTTTTTCGCTTCCATGTTTATTTAGGATGTTAATTGGTAATTGGCCTACTTTATTTTAACGAATTTTGGTCTTAGCTGAGCATTTCTTTAGCAAAATAAAACAAATATTTGGAAGTAGTGGTAAGAGCTGGTAAAAAGGTGTTTAAAATTGTGTACTTCTTAAGGATAAGTGAATTAAAAGTAAAATAACATTGCCTCGCTTGTTTGATTAAATTTTGTGATTCACTTAAATAAAATAAACAAATGTTCGTTTATTAGTATGAATATAATTGAGTATGAATAAAGGAGTACAGACGTATACTTTACATTAAATTAACTTTTTGGGAAAGGTTACACACATGTGTAATGAATTCAGATAGATTTTAATTTTGTGTATTTATCCATTTAATAATATTCAAAAGTCTGAAAAACATTCTAAATAATATGAGGGATTTAAATATAATCCTAAAGGACATTATTCATAAGCCAGAGGATTTAAAAACCAAAACGTGGTTCTGGCCCGTGCATATGTACCTATGTACATATGTAAATCGCTTTACAATTTGACTTGATATTTATGATCTTTCATTATACCTATATTATTAACAATAAATTCTCTTTTACCAATATCTCCATTTGACTTGGGCTGCCTACACTGAAAAGAGCATAATCCCTACCGTTTGCCTATTTTGAATAATTACTAGAGTATTGTTCGCTTGCAAGCCAAAGAAATATCCTTTTCACGGGACTGCTCATTGTTCCGCCGCTGAACACAAAAATATGAAAAATAATTAAAATTTAAAACCCTGAAAATTAGAAAGTGCCACCTTTATACCTAAGCGTATTTAAGAATATAATTTGAGAGTATCATATATTTAAATATTATATTAATGGCAATGGAAGTACTTTACATTAAACAAAATATATTTTTTAAAAATAATATATTATATAATATATATAATATTTGTTAATAATATAATTTGTTTAAGTTTATATTTCCAATTATATTCTACAAGAATTTAAGCTATAAGAGAATCTAGCTTGTGCAAGTCGATGACTTTATATCCGGGCGAAAACTCTCTAAAAAAATCTGGGTTATGCTGACTAAGAACAATTTATGATCAAAAACAATGGCAATATGATTTCTTTTTATAACTTTCAATCAATTCTCAACTGTTCCTGTGACAGCTGCAGGATATCATCATCCAATCTCGATAAAGCTTGAACCGAATTTATGTATTGTACAAAATCTGCTGTATACCGATTAAAAACACTTTAAAAGAAAGGACAATTAGCACTAAAACTCAGATACGGGTTTGCGTAGAAACCCAGGGAAGGAAGGACAGACATGACTGTAAAGACTCGGCTGGTGATACCAATCAAGATACTACTATATAGTATAATGTAATTTATACTTTATATGGCCGCAAGTGTCCCCTTCGTGTATAAATCCATGCACTACATATGTTTCCTCTTCTGTATTTTGGCTACTTTTAGTTCAAGGTATACGTTTTTAAAATTTGCCCATGAGTGCCCATGATTATAAGTTAAAAATCTAAATCTGTCTCGTTTCTTAAGTCTTTGAAGACCTTATTATTAATTCGTTAAGTAATCTTCAAGCATTTGAGGACAAATTTAGATTGGCGTAGTAATTTCAATTTGCACAGAGAACGTGCTTGGTTCTAAGAAATCTTATTTTGCTTTATTCTGAATAGAACTTTTGCTTCGGTTATATTTCGGCAAAGGTTTGGAACGAATTGATTCGCCTTAGAAGTTGGCGACATTGTCGCCAAAATACAATTATTCATCGGGCACGTAACTGACTTTTCACCCAAAAAATAATAGAGAACGAAAACTAAAGAAGATTTTGCAGTGAAGTAATTGTGCCCAGGAATGTTCAGGCGTTGCAAATTGGAACATGCACTATAGGATGTAAAAGGATCGGGGGTGTATTTGTGGACATGCAACGTTTAGTCTGACTCTACATCCCTCAAAAAAAGTGTGTCCTATAGACAAAACCCATGCTGAGCCCTTTTCGGGACACAAAAAGATCCTGCACACACTTCTTCGGCTCCTCAGCGATGCGTACTTGTTGTTCGGGTCACGTCACGCTTTTTACCATCGGAGCCCATTTGTGACATTTGACAATTATTCATTTTTCGTTTTATTCCTTAGAAATAAAACTCGGCCGGATCGCTTCGAATCGATTGGTTCCAAATCGTTGCGATTCAATTGCGAGTTGCCTTTCTGGCTTTTTGGCATCCTGTTGCCATTACCATTTCTTTTCAGCTGTTCGACACGATCTATTTGGTGTTTTACGCTCATTTCGGGATGAACAAAGTTTCAACCTCGGAATGTGGAGAGTTTTCGGTTATGCGTAAATCGGAGTAAATCGAAATACTCCTACGAAATGATACGGTGGAAATCGCAATTTTCACGTTAATCCTAATTATCCTTTGAACTTAATTGCTTAATTAGAAGACTATTCGAGTGTGGTGCATCGCTAAGGCTGGACTGAAGGTGTTCTTATGGAATTGGTAGAACGAATTTGATTTTCATATCAGTTCTTATGGGGTGGTACATTATTACAAACAGCGTGTCCTAATGAAAACAGGATAAGATATGTGGCATCAAGGTCGGCTTCTATTTTTGAAGGTTTGACCGCATATGTGTTATCACAGGAGGATAAGATATGAAAGGGAACGCTCCCATTACGGTAATCAAATCTTTGAATATTTCATATAATTAGAGGAAAGATATCTTTGTTAATACGGCACATCAATGGCTTTGAAGATTTTTCCTGTTTATTGCAACACCATTGCAACAGATCTACATTAAGATAACGTTTACCATTGTTGAAAGAAAACATACATAGTAGTTCAATACTTTTTATAAGTAATCTACGCTTTTCCTACCTCAAGTATTAACTTGTTGCTTATGATAATAAAAAACAAAAAGCTCTTCGGCAATCCGAATTCTTTATGTTACTGCAGTACTTATATATTTTAATAAAAATATAATGTATTCCGAAGTCAACACTATGATAATATAATGTATTTTATTCCGAATCCGATTCCATGACAGCAATAGTAGCCCCATTTAGGCAGAACATATATATTGTCATAGAACTGGCCATGATTAGAACATTTAACCATTTAGGCAATGATTACTATGACACTTACATGATTATTCGTCTGATCTGGACCGTTTGGAAGAACTCTTCTGAAGAGGTTCACGTTATATACACATATATTAAAAACATACTTCCTGTGTAAACTTTAACCAATATAACCAAATATACCCTCTACAAGGGTACAGGAAAAACGCAATTAAGCTAGCTCGCACTTTCTTGCACTTGTATCAAAGCTGTCCGCATGAAACCTCTCCAAAACGTATTTATCTTAAACTTTAATATATAAAAAATACTAAATACTATTTTTACAAAATGTTTTGTATTTAATTAAAAGTAACATATGGATTGAACCCAATTATCAATAGTAAACACCACATTTAAAAACCATACTCTGTGCTCTAAGATAGGTAATCTTATTTTGTGAAATGGGATACTAATCCTTTATTGATGTGATCCGCCTCATTTCGTGACTCTTTATTTTCATTACCGATCTTGTTTGTAATCATACTCAACCAACCGAAGAAGTACCCGCAGTAATTGCAATTAATTTGGAGTGCTCCTAGATAAGTTGCAACAATCAGAAAGCAGTTGATGTCAGAAAATACGTTATCATGTCCCGACCTACCTGCAGTCTTGATGACGCATTTCATACCCTTCATCCTTGGGATTTCGGAGAGCAGGTAGGGAAGGACCCTGCTAGTCATTGCACCACCATCGGGTATAAAAGGACGAGCAGCAAGACCAACAGCATCATTCGATCAACAGTTCTCCATCCGAGCAGATCATCAGTAACCATTCAGCAAAATGTTCGCCGAAACCGCTCTTGTTTCCAACTTTAATGGAATGCCAGAGAAGAAATCTCTCACCGGCGCCTCTACCAACCTGAAGAAGCTGCTGAAGACCATCAAGAAGATCTTCAAGAACTCCAAGCCTTCGAAGGAGATTCCGATCTCCAACATCATTTACTCCTGCAATACTGAGGAGGAGCACCAGAATTGGCTCAACGAACAACTTGAGACCAAGGCAACCAGCCTTTTGTGCTGAACTCTTCTGGGACATCCCCTCCATCGAGTATCTGTGATGTGACCCGATCAAAGGGTCTATAAATCGGCACTCCGGCTTTAATATCCAACTGTGATGACGAGAACACGAGACTGACTTGTGTGCCGTGGAGGTGACAAACTTCGTCACCTCCGCCAACTGTACATATCAAACTAGCTGCTAAAATGTCTTCAATAATGCTTTAATGTAGTCTAAGTTAGTATTATCATTGTCTTCCATTAGTTTAAGAAAATCATTGTCTTCCATGTTTGTTTGTTAGGGTATAAAACTAGGTTAAGAATAAAAATCCCTCGCGGAAAGAAAACAAAACTTCATTGTATTAATTTTTCTTCATGCTATTATTAGGTTCAATTATTTGTTTAGTGTTTTCAATATCCTTAAAGATATATTAGATGAACACAATGGTTTAATTATATTGTGATTAAATAATTTGGTTCGGCTGTTTTCTGTACACAGGATATATACTAAATAGTGGGCGTTAAAAAAGGTTCAAGCTAAATTTATCTCGGTATTTTGCCATTGATAAAAATGTTTTTGAAAAACAGAACCGAATATCTAATATGGGCGAGAAAACTACAAAGTTTGCAATAAAGACCGACATCAAATCTTAATTTAATTTAATTTGAATATAAAATTTTTTTAAGTAAACGCTATAGTGGGAATGTGTAAGCCACCGCTTATTTTTTCTAAGAAAGAGCTCAATATTTGTTTGAAAAAGTGTTTTTTCGTTGCCAAACATGATTTATGCCTTTATTATATATATATAAGAACATATACTTTGAACTAATGCATCGGCAAGAAATTTAGTATTTCTAAATTGAACTTCCAGAAGATCTATTAGATATATTTTCGACACCATGACTTGGAAATATAAATTTTGTAGACATATTCAGTATTTTAACATCTACTCTGATAAAATGCGTCTAAGAAATGAAATGCTTTAAATTTATTTTTAAAATATTATATAAAAAAATGCATACAAATATAGTTGTTTTTATGCAAATGTAATTTTCTCACTCTATGTAATTCCTTGAAGGTGATCCATAGTAATCGGCCGCAATGCAGATGCAAGGTGCACCGGACAGTCGTATTCTAATATATGTTTGAAAAAACAAAAAAATTTATTTGAATCAATTATTTACTTGATTTGAAAAAAATTTAAACGGTTCACATAGTTAAAGTTGCAAATTATTCAGGAATTTAACATCTCAAAAACTCAAGTTTTTTACTTCGTCCAATAGTTAGCATTCACAAATCTAATTGCTCGCTGAGTTGCATGCCTTAATGCATATAACTTTTATGTGTTTTTATTTCTTGTCGAATATTTTAATCTATTGCTTTTTATAAGATCGTTTTTGTAAGATCGCTATTATTTAACGGTAAGTTTCAGAAATAGTTATAAAAATGTCTTATTTTCTATAGCCAACATTACCAAAATATGATTAAACTAAAAATCTAAAAACTAAAAATATTAAAATTAGGCAGGTGGAATATAACTCACATGCGAGCCCTTCAAGTAGGCAACACATTGTGCAAAAGTACAGCAAGCAGACAATTTTCTAGCTTGTAACTTTCTTTATGTTATTATTGTATTCGTTTTAGCCAACTCACCATCTAAAAAACTGCTAATTCTACCTGCAAAACGGTTTTCATCCCCTTACCCACTGAAATTTTACAAAGCAGGTAGGGAGGATTGCGAAATCTGTGGGTATAAAAGACCGCGCAGCTAGACCAACAGCATCATTCGATCAACAGTTCTCCATCCGAGCAGATCATCAGTAACCAACCTGCAAAATGTTCGCCGAAGCCGCTCTAGTTTCCAACTTCAATGGAATGCCAGAGAAGAAATCTTTTACCGGCGCTTCCACCAACCTGAAGAAGCTGCTGAAGACCATCAAGAAGATCTTCAAGAACTCCAAGCCTTCGAAGGAGATTCCGATCTCCAACATAATTTACTCCTGCAATACTGAGGAGGAGCACCAGAATTGGCTCAACGAACAACTTGAGACCAAGGCAACCAGCCTTTTGTGATGAACTCTTCTGGGACATCCCCTCCATCGAGTATCTGTGATGTGACCCGATCAAAGGGTCTATAAATCGGCACTCCGGCTTTAATATCCAACTGTGATGACGAGAACACGAGACTGACTTGTGTGCCTTGGAGGTGACAAACTTCGTCACCTCCGCCAACTGTACATATCAAACTAGCTGCTAAAATGTCTTCAATAATGCTTTAATGTAGTCTAAGTTAGTATTATCATTGTCTTCCATTAGTTTAAGAAAATCATTGTCTTCCATGTTTGTTTGTTAGGGTAAAAAACTAGCTTAGGAATAAAAATCCCTCGAGGGAAAACAAAACAACTTTTGATCTTTTCTATTCTCTTCTGCTTTAAGGGCGCTTGAAAATTTGATTACAAAAACAGTAAAATATAACACTGTCCAACAGCTCAATAGATGTGCAATAATGACTAATTTCTTGGAAGCCCAAAAAATTTTATTTTGGTGTATTGTTATTAACTATTTCTATGTGACAACTCTATTCTTGACATATGTCTTTATACAAAGTCTTTATACTAGTCTAAATAGGTAATTAATCGTATATACTACTACTTATATATACTTATAGATCTTGTGGTAAGGTGAACAATTGAAATACTTATTATTGGTAATGGTAGGCATATTAAAGTTAAGAAAATATTTAAAATGATACGGATATAAGATGGTAGTAATATTATTATTTAAATTCTAAGACGCACGCCAATCATTTCGACTTAAATTAAATAAATAAAGTGCTTAAAACTGTAGTTACCTTTTTAAACATCACATTTCATGAGTTTGTAAAGTACTTGTTGTTTGTAAAGTACTTGGTGGTTCAAGGGAAAAACGAGTTTCCTGATACAACATTTTAGATTAACAAAAATAATTAGATCATTAAATTTATAGAAAATAGAAAAAGTAAAATCAAACAGCCTCCAATGCCAGTTAGTTGCAAGAAACCCCCTATTTTTAAAAAGTTGGTATTCTATGGCTCAGGCTCAGTGGCGCCGTTGTTCCTCACCTATCGAGTCCGTTTTCAGAACTATGAGCACAGGCGAGTCTCGTTTCCAAAAATAATCGATAGGCGAACGGTTGCCCGGGCTTTTTGCTCCGTTTCAAACTGTTTATTTATTTCAACGCTTATAATAAAAGTTGCTGTAACAATACACATTCGATATATGTATATATAAGTATATATGTTGGAAGTGCACTTGGGTTTCGTTATCCGTGTAGGTGATTCGGGTGAGATGTATGTCTGTTTGTCACTTGCTGTCTGGTTTGCTGCATTTGTTCGGAAGAGTTCTGACAACTTTCTGGAAGATGAAGTATTTATATGCGGTATCGTCGTTTAGGGTTATAGTTTTAGATCCACCAGTGGCATGTAGAGTTTGTTCGAGGGGCTCAAACAAATGTGGAGCGTAGGGGACAAATGCAGATGGCAAGACCGAAACGGAAGAATAAATTTCTGAGTGGAAGCCGACTTTTGGATTGCTGGATTGCTGGACTGCGGTGCTCGTTGCTAGTGCGGGTTTCTTTTTTCACTTTTCTCAAAAACTTCTCGAAAATATTAAATTTCTCTCGTATTAGGTGCAATTATCTAATATCAATATTTTGTTCGTCTAAAACCAAAAACGGAACGCTGGCCAATTGTAGTTCGTCTGGGTCTAGCAAGCAGTTCGCCGCCCATCTCCGATTTCCCTCGTACTCAGCACTACGGATAGTCCACCGAATCGCTGTCGAGGATCGTAGAGGAGACCCTCGAGGCGCGGCGGTGCCAGTAGTCCGAGTAACTGGCTTCGTACTGGGCGGCGGTGCGGTGCCACGGTGGCCATTTCAGCTATTCCTCGACAATGTCCCACACCATCAGGGACGCATCTGTGCCGCCCACGGTGATGAGCGTGTGGTCGCCGCACAGGAAGCGGACGCAGGCCAGCATCCCGGAGTACACCTTCGACTCGTGGAACTCGGCGCGCGGCGAGATGCAGGGATATCTGGATAAAATGGCATAACATAAGATTTAAGGCTATACAAATCCCAGAGTTCAAAGAGAGACAAACGAATTCCCCTTATCGAAAGTTGGGATGTTATATTAAAAGCATTCCCGCAGCTCACCTGAACAATCTCAGATAGCCCTCGGCGTCACCGGATGCGAGCATGTCGTGGGCGGCGGAGCGACTGCAGGTGGCCACGATGGTGTTGGTGGTGCTGTAGTAGCGGTTGCTCCACTGGCCCGCCACCAGGAAGCCCACGGTGCAGTTGTTGGTCAGCCACTTGACGTCCTTCATGGCAATGGGACTGCGCTCCGGGGACAAGGACTTGGCATCCCAGAAGAGCAGATCAAAATCGATGGTCACCGTCTGCACAAAGTTGCCGTCCATGCTCCAGTCCAAGTGGGTCAGCGGTTGCGATCCCCGGATCTTGTTCACCTTCTTGTACGAGAATCCGTCGCGCGACACGCGGAACAGATAAATGCTACCGTTCTGGGAGCCCATGGCTATCATGTCGCCAACTGCAAAAAGGATAACAGGTGAATTTTATATTTTCAAGATTATTAACTATCGATGTAATACTATTTAACCCTGATATCTTACCCTGGTTGTAAGCCACGCAATTAAGGGGCGAACCGCAGACCCTCAGGGTCAGCATTACTGCCCCATTTTCGCAGTTGATGACCAACAGGTGACCTTCGGTGCTGCCGGCGGCCAGAGTGCCGAATGGATGGAATGCCAGTGCCACGCACTCATAACCTGTTTGAATGGTCCAAATGAGCTTGTTCTTGCGCCACAGGGCCACGTGCTTGTCGTGCCCGGCGGTGGCGTACAGTTCGTCGTCCGGATGGGCTGCCAAGCCCCATAGTTGACGTCCGTGGCCAAAGACCACCTGGGTGAAGCGGCGCTGCAGCGAGCCCTCCAGGATGTTGTTCCGCGTGGTGCCCACGTAGATGTTCCCGTCATTCCGCCCGGGCCGCTGCGGATAGATGGTACGTACTCCACCGGCGGCCTCCGGGAGCTGTGGTTTCGAAAAGTTCAATTAGCTACGTTCCTCTGTTTGTACATGGAATCAAAACAAAAATCAGCTTAGACCGAATCTTACCTTAGTATCGGCAATCTTCTTGTAGTTCTGCAGGGAGTCCCAGGCGGCGATCTTGCGATCCTTCTCGCCTCCGGAGAGTAGGGTGCCCTCGCCCAGCATGATCAGGCATCCGATACCCTTGTTGTGCGCCTCGAACTCCGTGCGGACGAAGTAGGCGCCATCGGAGTCCACCGAGTAAATGGTTATGAACCCATCCGAATCAGCAGTGATTACATCGCCATCCGGCTCGAATTGCACACTGGTGACATGGGAACGCGACGGCTGCTTCACGATGTCCGTGCGCTCAAAGAAGCCATCCTTGCGCCGGTGCCAGAAGGCAAGGTGACCACGTCCATGGGTGATGATGAGATTATCGTCCAGCGGGTGGAAGGCAGCCCCCGACAAACCCTCCTGCAGGGTCTGTAATTGAGTCGAGAATCGGAATTAGGACGCTTCTTAAGTGGGCTGGATTAGGCGAACTTACGGCCACTTTGCCCAGCAGGTGACCCCACTGCCACTGCCACACGGACAGAATGCTCTCGCGTCCACTGTCCACCGCCAGTATGTAGCTACCTCCGTTCTGCCGGGGAATTCCATTGGTTAGTCACTAATTCGGTTTAAATCCTGGGGGCATGACTTACCAGCTGCGAGAAGGCCACTGCCGTCACCCCGCTGTCCAGTTCGCCCATGCCAAAGACGTAGAGCGTCTGCAGGGACTCGGTGCTCCAGATGCGGACGTGCGCCTGCGACTTGCGATCTCGTCCAGCTTTCTGTCCTGACGCAACCAGCTCCCTAGAGGGATGCACATCCATGCTGGAAGAGAATAACTGTATTTAGGTTTGTAGCTTCATGGAATTGATTTTACTTTTAATTAAGGGAACAGGTTAAACAATATAATCGTAAGTTATAAACTTTAAATATTAATTTAATTGCTAACCACATGATATCCTCGGTGTGTCCGGTGTAGTGTCTCTGTGCATCCTCGTCGCGGTCAAAGAGTACGGCCACGGCAGCCACGTAGTAAAGCAGTTCTCCGGAGGGCAGAACCCAGAGATTTCGCCGCGCATCAATGCCGCGATAGCCATGGCTAAGAACAGTCGAATCTCTGTAGGATTGGTTAAAACAGAAGTCGAATTCGATATACATACACCCATTGAAGCTGCAGTTTTTTGTCCGGCGGGGAATTGTCGGCCGGCGCATGGTGAACGGGCGGATAGAAGGTGCGCCGCAGTCCCCGGATTGTGACCTTGGTGGGCTCCTCCTTCATGATGTCCAGCATCGTGTACTCGCCGTTCGGCCGCAGGATCTCGCTCTCCGGAGCGTACAGAATCCGCGGTCGGCTCTTGCTCCGCGGACGGGCGCCTCGCAGCGGCACCTTGGGCAGCTCATCCGTGGGCAAAATGGGTGCGGCGGCCACCACCGAGGGGCGGGACCTGGAGCGCCGGATGGGTGAGCCGGCAATCAGGGCCGTTCCCGTGGCCAGGTAGAAGGTGTCAACGTCGGCGAACTCATTCCGCAGCTGAGAAAAGCTGCGCACCTAAAAACCAAATAATATATTATTAATATTATTGGAAAGTTAATAGACAGGATAATATTTATGTTATATAGACTTATGAAAAGGTATATGTTGTTTGGGTTCCGATCAAGTCTGATATACCCAAATTAATGTTTTTTGTCGCCGTGCGTGAGGGCAATTTGTCAAGCAATTTCGCAAGTCGGCTAAGTTCGGTTCTTCATTAAGTTATTAGGCCGTGTCAAGGTCGTGCAGTTAGCAGCCCGGCCACCCCATGGATATATACATACCTCCTGGCCAGTGCCTGTGTACATTTTCTTTGCTCCGTTAATTTTCAGCACTTGACCCAAATCCTCGAGCACTTCCTCGAACGGCTGCGAGGTGCGTAGGTTCAGCAAAACGCGACACTGAAAGGGGAAAACAGTGGGTGATATGGCATGAGTATATAGATTTGTATATGTGGAAAATCACGTGTTAAATCTGGACGGGTAATTAGTCTGGCAAGTGGCTACATACACGTATGTGCCACGCGGCCCTTTCAACACATTTTACTTGACCCGCGGACAAAAATTTAGCCATGGCACGCAACTTCCGATCGTCGGCTTAAGGGCCCGACTTTCCCGATTCCCTCTGGGTTTTAGTAATGCTTATAATTATATGTTGTCGTCGACTTGCGTCCTCGCCGCATTCTCCAGCCACATCCACATCCACTTTCCTTTGAGGCTTGCCCCACAAATCGAGTCTGTGACCCAGTTTGCGTTTTCTTTTAATGCTTAATACATTTTATTTGTTGCAAGAAGCAATCACGCGAAAAAAATGTGACTAGTCATCCAGAAAATTCTGGGATTTCAATAATGTGCACTCACAAAATAAGACATTAGCTTCTTATAGATATTAAAGGAAATACATTTGGAAATTGTAAAATGAATTAAGAAGTTATAATTTGCTTGACCAATTTGAATGGTTTTTCTCTCCGTGCATGCAGCATTGTTTGCCTGCGCCCCATTGTAGATATGCTTATTGTTGTTGCACTCGAGCTCTTGCGCTCATAATTGGGTGCACCCCACGCACACCACCACCCACCACCCACACACAGAACCACCCAGAGTGAAGGCCATGCTTTGTTGCATTTGTTGGGTGGCGCTTGACTTTGGCTTTTCTGCTTTCCCTGCTTATTTTTCAAGTGGAATACTTGAGTTTTAATGAACTTCAAGGCCTTGATAACAGTTATTCACGCGTGTTAAAGAAGAATTTGTCTCTCCACTTCTGCCAGGATCCTCCATCTCCATCATCATTTTTCTGTAATAAGGACTGGCTCAAAATTAAAGCAGCTGCCACGGAAGTTTTTATTTGGCCAAAAAGGACGAGGTCCTGCATCCTGGTCCAGAGACAACGATAAACTTTCGCCGTTGTCTGGCCGAGCTTGGTTTAATTTATGTATTTAGTTTGGCTTCGGAAAAGGCGTCCGTTTAATGGTTTTATGTCCGTGTTGAGTGGTTTTCCCCGCACATTGCTGCCACTTAATTTTCCCACCCAGGTCGGACTGATTGTCGGCAAACAGGAACAGAAAAAAGAAACCTAAAACCAGGGCTCCAACTTTTCCCTTCTCCCCACCCATTTATCCAGCTCATTTTGAAGTTTTTGGCGAAAAGTTGGAAATTTGACTGTTTGCTAGGCTTGACCGAATATCAAAACTTTTTCGGTGAATTTGTGAATCAATTATAATTATCATCGAAGTAGGCCGAAAACTATCAGTTGAAAAGTTTGTTGTCAGCCGTTTTTTCTGTCCATTCAATTTTAAGGCTAATAGCTTTAGAATAATTCTAGTTTTAAGTTTAAGAATGGAAGAATAATAATATATATATTACATTTAATCAAGTTTTTAAAGCCAAAACATCATCTTGGATAGGTGGAAAAATCAATTTTACGCATTCAGCTTCGCTTAAAAATTTTATGTATTTTCTTTGCCATTTCTAACCCCTTTTTCATGGCTTGCAATTTGATTTACACTGACGACCATTTCGACTACCGAAACGCATGTCTTTTATGGGTCGTTAGATGGTCCGGTTCTGGTCCAGGTGTATACCATTTTCCAGCCGGACCACACCGGACCCCATGGATTGTGCCTCTATTTATCACAATTTATTTACGGTTTATCAAAGCGCAGCACCTGCGACACAATTGTCCGGCAAAAATGTTTTCAAATTCAAATGTTGATGGAAGAGTTGGGCCTTTCATCAAATAAATGGACAATATTCTAGGATGTGGATGCAATTGGAAGACTTAAAGGTAAAATTATTTATAAAGGGGAAACTCAAATTTATGTTTTATGAAATGGAACATGGCAAGATCTAATACTCCTTTCAGTACATTAAGTTTCACTTCACCGAAAAAGTGTCAAATTTTTGCCAGAACTCGAACAATATTATCTTAAATATTTCCGGATGGTAAATAAAAATTTCAATAAGTATGCTTACTTATGTAAATAAGTATATTAAATTAAACTTAAGAAGAGTGTCCAATTTTGCCGAGAACTCCATCCATATTATTTACTCAATGTATGGTCAACTTAAAAGCAGCTCCGAGTTCCCAAAGCGATAAAGCCAATATCCATTAGGCAAATTATTGGCCCATTTGACATTAAATTTCTAGCTGCATATGGGTAAAGTTTTCCTAAACTTTTCTTTCGGCAGTCCAATCGAGTGTCACTTAATTTGCTGGAAAATTAATTGACAGAACAGAAGCTGAGAAGATGCTTTTAATAATTTAGTGCAATGCATTTCAGGCCCGAAAGGCTGCAAACTATCGATGTGTGTGCCATAAATTATGCATGAATGTGTCTCTGGAACTTCCTATTCGCACACCCTCATGATACGCATACGTATGTATGTACGTATAGATGTACATCTGGGCACTTGGGAGCCATTGCCGTCCTTAAGACGCCTTGATGAGGCATATGGGCTGCCGACATGGACTACAAACAAATATAATTATGTGAGCAAATAATTACATTATCGGCTACGTTGCCAGTTGCAATCACGTGACCCCAAACAAATGGCGTTTGTTAAGCCAATTACGTGCACTTTTCGTAAGCGGCGGCAGGTGGAAATCGGTTGAGGAGAAGCTGGCAAACAGCTGCCGGAAGGAAATGGCCAGGACCTCCATTTTCCCTACGTCCTGTGTCCTGCGTTCTGTGTTCATGTGTTCATGTGTTCATGTGTACATGTGTGCATGTGTGCATGTGCTAGTGTGCCAGCGTGAGCGTGAATGTGTTGGTGTGATTTAAATTGTCAGCATTTCTCCTCGTCTGGAAAATTGTCCTGGTTTTTCAGGCATTCAATCGCTCGGCCGTTGCACAGCTGATTTAATCTTGGTGACGTCAAAACCATGCAAATTTTCCAAATATTTTCGTTTGCGGCAACTTCTCCTTCCACTGTTTTTTCTGCAGTTTGCCATCTCCGTACACACAAAGGAATTCCAATAAAATACAAACATGCATAAAACAAAAGACGTTAAACTGCAGCGCTGTTAGTCGTCCTTATTGTTGTCAACGGTCGTTGAGTTGCATAAAGGGAACACAAGTAATTTAAATGAAAAACACAAGAACGACAAAATACCGAATGCGAGTAAAGTGCGGTACGCGAAATTTAAATGGGACATTATATAAATTATATAAGCAAATAGTTAAGTGCACAGTCCATGAACATATTGAAATCTTTCACAGTTTTCAATAAGTATATAGTCCAAAGTTCAGCTTTTTCATAGCTCATAATTTGCCTCCGCATGTGTAGGCCTCATATCAATTCGAAAATATTTCCGAGTAGCTTTTCCATTTATTGAAAATTCCCTTACAAGCCTGGAAATTTGGTATCCATGCATTCGTCTGGGATGTGGAAACTGAAACCATTCTTTGAGTGAGTTGTTTTTGCGCTTCGAGCTTACTTGCATATTCCCTGCCTTTTTCTGTTTGCCTTCATCGAAAGTCCAAACGAAACACAGAATGTCAGGTGAGGCTGCCTGCTGTTCTTGCACCCCTTTCCCCCCTGCTAGCCACCTTTCAATGCCCCGGTGGCGTATACTTTATGAAAAAATTGAACCAAGCCCCTATGCATGCTCGACATTCGTGCACAGAGAACAAATACTTAGTGTGGGTTTAATTACAAAAGTTTAATCCTCAAAAATCCTCTGCAATCCTTACACTGATTGGTGTTGAACTAACTGATTTGATTTGAAATATTTACTATGTTTGCTTTTAATTTGGGGTTTCGTTCTTTAAATCTCCATTTTACAAGTTTTTTTCTGTGCCATGTGCAACCCATTCAAATGTGTTTATAAACACATAATACTCGGTTTTCCAAAGTTTCTGCTAGTACGTCAAACACGTAAGCTGCAAGTTGAAAAAGTCAAACAACAAAGTGCAATGCGACACGTTGCACTTTAGTTTGCCAAATAGCCCAGCACTATGCCATACTATCGGGTGATATATACATGTAGATATATGTATATTGCGGAGTCGAGGGACCGCCATTATTGAGTAGCCTGCCATTATGCATAGCCTTTTATTGCGGCTTTCAATTGCATTACCCGACGAACACTTGGTGTATCTACAGATATAGATGTCGATGCTGATGTAGACGTAATGGTAGTGGTAGTTGTATTGGCAGTTGTAGTTGTGCAGCCCAGACACAAACAAATAAACACAAAAAAGGGAATTCCCGCAGACTGGGACACAAAATACAGACACAGTCTCAGACAGTAAGTGGGCGGCGGAAGGAGGGGTGAACAGTGTCAACATATCAGTTAGAATAAATAGAAGTTTTAAGGGCAATTGGAAACTATTGTTTAGACATTACACTTCAATTTGGATACTTATTTAAAATTGGGAGCAGTTAATCGCAATTCCAAATTCTTTGTGAAAATACGAAATTTGTAAAACAATAATTATTCAGTAAGGAAAGCAGCTAATGCATAAACTATGACTTCTTTACTTCAGTAAAGTTTCTAAACGAATATAAGCATAAATCTTATATGCACATTTTAAATATGTGATCAGAGAATGGTGTTGAAACTTAGTATTTTAACTACATATTCTCCATATTTCCCATCCTACAGTGCTGTAACTTTTAGAGACCCAGGACTCGGGCGTTCGGGGTAATGTACGTGTAATGCAATCGGCGTCAGCACTCCGTACATTCAGTGTTTTGGCATGGAGTACATGGCTTGGAATACCCAAGCATATATTTGTATATATTTTCGCCAGGACTTCGTTGTCGGTCGTGGGGCGTACGAGGAGCGACATGTCCTTGGCCTTGGTCAATGAGCGCGTGCTAGGTTGGATAGCGTTGGGTTGGGTTGGGTTTGGTTCAACAGCGGCAACAAACACTATGACTACTACAATTTCCTCTTTCGCCTTTGTTGTCGGTTGTGCTTTGGTCAAATTTGCATTGCAAACTCCATTAGGGTTGTCTCGTGGGTGGCGGGAAAATGGTGAAAAATCGGAAAATCGGAAAGGACTGCCTTTGTTTTCGGCCCCTTCCCTTACGCCAAACTCGCCCTCTCTTTTCCATTGTCTTGGCCATTAATGAGATTCGATTTGGGCCTGGCCAACATCCCCGGCACAAAGTACCTGTCACGACTTAGACCAGCCTTTAATTGGCCCGATCAGGTGTGGCCTTCGCCAAGGTTGCAGCCCACGTGCTGAAAGGTGCCGAAACGCCCAAAACGTAAAATGTACTTTTGATTCATAAAACTGCACGAATGCCAGCACCAGCACCACCAACGCCACCAGCTGAAAAACAAGGGGCCAACAAAATGTTACTTGCACTTAGCAAAATTACCATAAAACGTTACTACGACAACGGTCGAGGGCGGTGGGAAAATGGGGGAAAACTATAGTGCCGAAGCCAATTCATATTTTAAAGGCATTTTCGTAATAATAACATAAATTACGAGTACGGGTGTGGCGCAACGAGAGCCAAAGAGTTATGGGGCCATACACCTGACTGCAAACTTTTTGCCGGGCCTTCCCTAGTTATTCCCTTTCAAAGAGTAGTGTAGATTTTGGCCAAAGTTTGCCAAAATTTGAACAAAAATTGTAACAAAAATACAATGAAACTTGTATATTTAATCTTGCAATAAAAATGTTATTTTACTTAATGCCCACAACAAATTACAATTATTTTTAAATTCGTTCCCAAAAATGGAGTTATTAGAATGGCTTTATTTTCTATTGGGTGTAAGTTATTGGAGCCTGAAACTCAGGTTTATGCGTTTAATATTTTGTATGAAGTATTGGCTGTTTTAAATATTAATACTTAAATGATTGAAAGTATCGCAGCTGGAATCTATTTTAGTTCTGCTCAATAAGAGTGCTTAAAGATTCGATTCCCGAATCTAAAATTCCTGCCACTTTTTCCTTGCCCGATTTTTTAGCTGTTCTTGTTTTTGTATGTCAGCGGAAATTACCAAATTGACCGTGGCTTCAATTTTGTTGCTGTTGGCTGTTGGCCCGACTCCCTGGCTGCATACAATAAAATACAAATTACAGGCAATTGATTTTCCATATGATTGCCGAGGAGCGAAGCCCCCGAAAGTAGGAAAAGGTTAATTGCAGACTTCTGCAGAGCTTATTTCGTGGTCAAAAAAAGTATTAAAGTGGCGCATTTTTTCGCAGATCTATAAAAGTTTAATCACAGCACTCAGGACATTTTAATAGGAAATTCACAAATAAAATGCACATTTTAATATGGCAGGGAAGTGTGGAAAACAGTGGAACTGCATTTGAAAAATGGAAACCGCAACTAATGACGTCCCCGAGGGGCAATCAAAGAATTTCAGCATTCAGAAAAACAAATCAAAGTGGGCTCCACCATCAACTGCGGCTTGGTTAAAATAAAATGTCAAATTATTTATGTGTTGAATCCTTTAATGACAGTTAAGTCTGTTTGGTCACGGGTTGCTGAAAAAAAGAATAAAAAATACACTCCACTGACCATAAAATATTGATGGCAAATATTTATACAAATAAAATCGAATCGGTTTGACCCTCGACTCCGAGTTGGTCTGCATTTTTTCGCACAACCCACTGAGGCGAAGCGAAAAAGTAAACCACCTCCCGCAAAATGCATTTCACAATTCGCGGGGACAGGTGGTGCATCCAAATAAATATGTATGTATATTTACCCACTTCATGTGAGCCGAGCCCTCTGCATTCCAGCTTTAAATATTTAAACACTTTTTTTTCCGTTCTCTGTTTGCTTGAAATATTTGCCTGGCTTTGGCGTATTTCAATGAGCACTTTGCATAAATTTCAATAAACTTTATAGGCCTCTACGCCACGCGGCGCTCTAATGCAATAGTCAAACATAAATTTACATAAATATTGCAGGCCGATGCGCGCTTTAATCGCTGCCCAGACACAAATACAAAGGAAATTGCGAACATAGCGAAAATGCCGCAATCGTTGGGAAAATGCAAGGCACGAGGTGCAATTTTCCCAGAAAGACCCCTCAGCCCGCCCACCACGACCAAAAAATATTTTTGTGCATTGTTGATGACGTGGGCTGGCCGAAACAATAAATGCGATATGGAGCTGGTGGAAAATGACCAGCCTCCTCCTTCCCTACCCTCACCCCTTATCCCGACCGCCTGTCAGGACTCAGGACTCACCTGCACCGAATGATCCAAATTATTGATGATGCGTATCACACGGCCGGCGCTGCGCTTTATCGAGCCTGATGTGGTCGATAATGTGCCCAAATCCGCTTCCATTATTGAGGGCTTCCGACTGGCGGGCTTGGAGCCCCATCCCTGATTTCCAGGCGATGCATACCACATCCCGTTCTTCTTGCCGTAGCTGGCAGGCTGTCCGGGTTCGGGAAATATAAGAGCGAAAATGGGTAAGTGGAAGTGGGAATCAAATAAATAGTAAAGGTACGTGCGAATGGCTGAATATTTCGCATTGACTAGTTATCCCATCATCAGAGAGATGGGATGGTAAGTCACTCATACTCGTATGTATGCATGAGATAGGTACAGTACTTACTACGAGTTATAAAACAGGGTTGTATTTGATAATCTTCTTATAAAGAAAATTATATTTATCCTAATTTAGATGTATCATCTGGTAAATGCCTTGCTTTCAGAGGTTTATATTCATTTTTTGACCATTATTTCTTATAAATTTTAATATAATAAATAATTCTAGTAGTATTGAGTTCCAATGTGCCACATCACATCACCAAAAAATCCCTTTCCCTGTCCATGTATTGTGCGTGTGTATGTATGCCATTTACAGATTGCTGGCATCGCGGCTTTCGTGAAAAATTCCGCGCAAATCTGGAATTAATTAAATTGTTTTGGAGCACGCACCGACCTGGCTTGACCATGGAAATGGATGTAGATGTGAATTTGGACGTGGTGGTCGTGGACATGGACAAGGACACGCACCCACACACGACACAGTCGACTGCCCAAATCAAGCAAATCCACACCCACCCACTCGAATTCACGCACTACGAGATTCACACACTCCAACTGAGCAGTGCGGTGGGTATTTGGTTTCCTATTTCTGTTTGAGAACCAAGACCTCAACCTTTCAACGCTTGAAGGTATCAAAAATGCTGGCCTTTCGGTTGGGATCATGAGAAATGGTATAAGATTGAGATGAGCTGGGATGAGTCATGTGAGCTTAGGGTATTTAAAGCAAATTATATGAACTATACTGTATATAGGTATTATGATCAAGATCAGATTAAATATGTTCAAAAGGTATGTATTTAACAATAGACTAAATTGCTTTGATTATATGCTTGATTTAACACAAATTTATGGTACTGTCTTGTTCATCATCACATTAATAAGTTACCTAATAAAGATAATTAAAGCAGAATATATTCTGGTGCCCTTAAGATATAAGGCACACATCCTGCAACATAACAGTATACATAATACTGAAAAATACATATGAAAGAAATACTTAGCTTTTAGCAAAGAATTTCGACACATTAATATAGCTACCTATCAGATACTATCCGAAACTTTGACTTTCTGGTATTTTACCTTCACAAATCCGAGTTCTGTTCGTGAGTTCACTCTATGGTCACGAAGCCATCTCAGTCTCGCTGGCTCTTGGAGCCAATCCGCAAATTGGAAAGAAGTCGGCCGCAGAGTGCGTGTGTATTGGCATTTGCTTTCATCTCATTGAATGATTAGAGTCACTGACAGTGTGAGATTAGTTGGCCCACAGTCTGAATAAATTATCAGCCTAATCTGTTTCGCCCAGGCTCCTTGCTTTTGAGACTCTCGACGTGTCTAATGCCGGAGGATGAGTTCGAGTACTTATAGTTTCCCTAAGCTTTCCATTTGCCTAATCATCGCCAGTTGCCCCGGGTGAAAATACGACTTTCATTCGAGGCTTGCAGTTCTTTGACAAATATATGTGGCATTTTGCACTTTATTGGGTTGAGAGACTTTAAATTTAGCTGTTCAGCCATCGCATTCAATTTGACAAATGCATTTTTGCTATTTCTCGGTCTGCGGTATATTTCAGTTTCCTGCCACAAACAGAAGTCGGGGCCATAATTCAAAATAAATAAATTGTTTAATTTTAATTGTTTTTCGTCTTGCTGCATCGACTCGACTCGTCTCGGTTCGTTTCGATTCGTTTCATTCCGTTTGATCCGTAGGTGAAAATTCAATTTTAATTTCACATTCGGCTTCGATGGATTTTCAATTTAATTCTCCTTTTCTCCGCACACCACTTCCTTTCGGCCCAATGCCAATGCCTCCTTTCTCCATTCCTTTGGCGCGCAAAGGTGGATGGGATATATACAATTATTGTAGACCGAAAACGGGGGCCCAAAAGGACGAAACAAAAAGTGGAGACTGAAATTAATGTAAATTCGTTTTTAACACAATTCCTCAGCCGGCAATTTTACATTTGCTTTGTGGGTGGAACCAGAACACCAGAGCAGAGCACCCAGAACACTCATAGTAACCCCCAACTGACCCCAATATTGTTTTCTGGGATCCTACACACTTGGAGCCCATATAGAATTGCGGGGCGGTGGGGCCCAGCATGTGTACAAGGTTACCATCAAAATCAAGGCTTTTAATTGAAATTCAACAAAAATGCAGAAATTCAAATATGGCCCACTCGGAAATTATGTTGGTGCGTATCTGTGTGTTTGCCGAGATTTGGCTCTCGTGCAAATGGAAAGCCGGAAAACTCATTGCACGTGTCAATGATTGTTGTTGCTGCTCTGGCTGACGCGGACGGACATTTCCTCCCTTGGCAAAAATCAATTAAAATTCCGCCAAAACATAATAAATATGTGGCGTTTTTGCCGCCTACTAAAATCGTGAATGAATATATTTTCATTGCATGCAAAAAGTCTCCTGCGGTGATTTAAATAAAATAGAAGTAAATCATTTCTGCCTATCAACGCATTTATTCTCAATATTCGGCTATGGCTTCCTAGCCAATGCCATATATATATTTAATCAAATTTTATAATTATTTATTGGTGGTAATGCGATTATCGCTTTCAGAATTTTCAAACTAACTTTTAATTATTCAAGGCTTATCCAATTGAACGAGCTTTTGTTGAAAACTTCAAAGCATCGTTGCCTTTAAAGCTAAATTCTAGGGAGACGTAACACTACTGGGAATATTTGAATTTTATTTTGGCCCTACACGTAAAATAAAATTCATTTTCTTAAATTTGAGAGGCTTTTATAAATTCCCATTCTAATAAAAGTAAAATAACATCTATCAATTTTATCTAAACAATTGGAAACATGTCCAGGATTACATATATTACTGAGTTTTAGACAGACATGCAACGTTTTTTGTAATACAGAATACTCTACGGTATTTACAAGTGAGACCCAAAAACGGCAGCTTTGTCTTCGCTTAATTAAAAATGGTTTTTTGAAACGACACAGATTTGTTCGCATAGCCATTTGTTAGTCTAGGCGCACATGAAAAAATGCATTAAATTGAAAACCCGAATTGGCCGAATAACGTTTTATTTATTTGAGCATAAGGGCCCTGTTTTACATTTTTGACCGAGGGTAGAGATTGGCTTTAAAATTGGTCTAAACTAGTGGGAAAATGGGGCTCCCTTTTGGGGGCCGGGCGGTGGATTTTAGGGGGTTGGTCATGCCACTTAGCAACTAATATAAGCACCAAAGTGGCGAGCAGGGCAGCTCGGCAAAAGCTTAAATTACGCGCTCAATTAAACTTTAAGCAAGTTGGAAGAGGCCACCAATTCAATACAAAGGGGGCCGGCAAAATCTAAGCGCAACTTCAAAGCCCTTTCGACGTTTCACGTGCAGCCTCGCAGAAAATTCACTGAATCCAAAGCGGGGACCCTAAAAAGGGGGACCGTGGACGAGGATGTGGCGCCTTTTGGGGACGTGGCAGCATTTAAGTGGCAGCTTAAGATGCCGCATTTTACGCATATTTAAGCCGCAGTCCCACTCTGTACACTTTCCCCCCGGCAATCTTTATGATTATTATCGGTTTCTGGCGTTGGAGTAAGATTGGTTTTTGTTTTGGCGTAAACAAATAAAATAGTTTGCCCAATAAACTGGTAAACATATAAATACATATTGACATTTATGCCTGCTCTGGAACCCCAGAGATTCTCGCGCTCTGCTAATGCTAAATGGGTTTTAAAATTTACGGTCAATATTATGTGTTTTGCCAGGCGTTCACGTAATATGGTATTTACTGTTTCACACCTTAGCTGGTTTTGTTTGGATTAGATGGGGATTTGGAAATGATGAAAAATTATTTCGAAATGCCAGTGAGAGTGATGAATGTGGCTTTGCATTAATACATTTGCAATTTATGAGGTGGTAATAAATAAATGTTTACTTCAATGCCCATCTATGTATATTTATTAAACTTGTGGAATAATAAAGTTTTGGCTATCCTATCAAATAACAATATTTGTTGCTCTGCTCCCATTGGGTTTGATTTCCATCTATTCAAGTTATGTTTGCCATTTCATACAGAACTCCCTCGCACACACGCATTTCACTTAATCAGCAGTTTAGAGCAAGTTAGTGGCTAATGTAAATATCATCTACTCAACGTTGTGTGAACTTTTTGGGCATAGCATAAATTTGCGCTGACATGGCAGATGCCACATGTCGTACACACAAATGTGCACCGGGAAAAAGTGTATGCATTAAAATGTTGCATAACTTAACAAAGAGCATAAAAAGATCAATAAATATTTATTTAAATGTCAATGTTTTCAGCTTTGATTGACCTTTTTTTACGAAAAGATTAAGCCTGAAAGTTTTGTAAAGAATTTAAAGAAGCTTACAATCCTACAAACAATACAAAAATGCAAATCGAAAGGCTTTTAAGTTGAGCTCAAATGGACTTAAATGAAAACGAGATTTAATTGAATTAAAAGTTTTAATTATAATAATTGCCTTTCCAGGTTAATTACGACTATATGTGAACTTATTTAACGAAACATTTTCAGTGGGTATTATTCGTGAATGTTCGAATCTCAGTGTCTGCAGTCAAGTGGCATGCCGAAGGCTAAGGGAAATATTTAAAATTGAGCATACATCAACGATGGGCAGCAGGACAGGATTCAGCGGCCAGCACACGTAGACCATTAAAAAACACTTAGAAAAACAACAAAAGTCATTTAAACTTTTTGCCAACTTTTTTCCCGCCCGCCCGCACACTGTCCTGCTCCTCAATTTCTCTCTCGAAGGCAAAAAAAAAAAAAAAAATGAAATGTGAAATTAAGAGATGTGTGTGGAGATCGTGGGGGCTCGGGGCACTGGGAGCCCGGACATGTGTGATGTGCCGGACACCGGACTCTGTTCTCTGGACTACAGGACTACAGGACTCCAGGGCTACAGAGTCCGGTCTCTTTGTTTACATTGTGCGGACTGAACTGACCCAAGACTTCGTGGGGGATGTGAGCATCACAAAGGGCGAACTTTCCTCACTATCCTCGTCGATGTACATTTAAGCGAAAGTTTCTTTCCCGTTTCCCGTGTGCGCGTGGATGTGCGTGTGTTTGTAGAGTGTTCGAGGCACTTTTAATTCAGTTGCAGTTTTATCCGCCGCACAGCATTAAGTCCGCAGAAACGTATAGTCGTAGAAAAAGCGCCGAGTGCAAAATAAATGTAATTTTCTGCGCGCAAATGAGTTAATTCAAATCATTTACATTTAATTGCACTTTAAATTAGTTAATTCGCTAAGGTTGATTTATGCGGAGCGGCGGCGACGCTCTGGCGTCCTAGAGATGGCGATTCTATGGCTATAATTATTGGCTGCACCGGGTTCACATTTCGTTTTGGTTTCGTTGGCGTTCGCTGAGCAACTGAATGAAAGAATAAACTAAAAATGAAAGGCGGCGGCAACGGTACGTATACGTTATACGTGGCGTATACGTTACGCTGTCCTCAGTCGGCGGAGTGACCACGCACACAGCCATAAAACTTCTATATAGCGTGTACATAAAGAATATTCAAATTGGCAACTCAGCACCTGAGTTACCACTTTTGGCGCATTCGAGCATGAAGTGTACTCAACGTACTCAGCGCACTCGTCACACTCACTCACTCACTAACTCACACATTCTCGTGCCCACCTGTGCTCATATTTCTTGTATACTTGTATTTATTTATTGTTTGGCCAAATCAGGGCCGTCAATCTCGAAAACTTCGCGGCCATTAGCCGCCATCACCCAGCTATGCCTTTATCCCCGTGCCACCCATATTTTCCCACAGTGTATGTGTGCCGCTGCTACCGCCACTCGCCGCATGGGGGCGCTGGTGTTGTGAATCAACAAGGCGTCGTAGAAATTGCGCGCCAAAAATCCGTGGAAATGCACACACACATGCATCTGGCGTGGTATTTGTGTTTGCAAGCGAGTCCTGTACCCGTCTGTGTACTGCTGATTTGTTTGCCTTAAGAGAAACATTTGCTGCATGAGCTATTGGCCAACGCTTAGGCCGTGGGCCAATACACGAGCTATAGCCCAGCCCATATTGGATGTGCACCGATGGAGTAGGCATCCACACCTTGTCGAGCAGAGATGTGGTCGATTATCGATGAACTAGTTCGTGTGCAATTAAGTTGAACAGCCTATTTGGCAGTTGTCTTCAGAGCCTTTCACAGCCCTTGTGGGCGTGATCTCATAACTAATTAATTCAATTTGCAAACCGTTTTCGTGGAAATTCCCTGTTTAATGTAAAAACTAATCTTAAAATTTGATTTATTATATTGTACGGATTATAAACCAGGCTTTTGCAATGTCGCAGGATTTTATGGACTTTGTTTATCATCTGGTTATAGTTCAGGAAATCGGTCAACTTTGATGGATAAATCACGAAATGAAGTATGCATGCCCCATCTACAAAAATATTGCTTGCGGTGTGTTTGTATGCGTGCCAAAAGAGCCGTATAACTTTCACTGGCGAAAGAGTCTCAAAGGAAAGCACTATGGTAGAAGAGGAAGAAGTGGAGCGTGCTTGGGTTTTCCCCGCTTTTCCTCGTATTGCTTTTGTCGCTGCTTTGTTTTCCACTGTGTTGTGTTGTGTTTCCTCTGCCTTTGCCCTCTGAGACGGCCACTTTCGCTCTCCGCCTTCGGCACTCACATTCACATTCACACTCACATTCGCATTCGCATTGGTGTTTGCTAGGATTTTTGTTTGTATTGGACTTGGTGGTGCTATTGGTGTTGGCCTGCTTTTGGATTTATGTTGATTTATAGTTTTGCGGCAGGTGAGGTCCGTTCTTGGGCAACTTGATGTGGTAGTTTAGCTTATTGCTTTTCACTTTGAAGTGGCTTATATGGATATTTATTACCATGTCGGTTGTATTTGAATTTCCCTAGCAAGAAGCACGCGCCAGCTCTCTGACTCTCACACTTTTCTCTCTCTTTTTCTTATATGCTGCTCCGGTTGCACCAGTATTTGCCTTTGATATGGTGGCCTACGGCAAATACTTCAACGTCTACGCAGCCTTTTTCCATTTCGCCTAACTTTTTCCTCTCTCATTGCTTTGTGAATGAAAATGCATGAAATACACGGCTTTCTTTCAGGCCGGTTATTGCCCATTGCTAGGCTCACTTGCTCGGTTTTCAGTTGGGAAATTATGAAAATAATTAGCATACACCAGGAGAAAAAATCCTGGTTATTAGCTTGCATATTGCGATTGCGATTTCTGCCTGCGGTCAGTTTCGTTGCCATATTTGTTTGTGGCCACGACAGCTGCACAAATGAGTCGGGCAGAAATGGGTTTGGGGATTCTGATTTCGGGCTGCTCATTAATAATTTTATGCTCTTTTGTTTGCTTTGTGGGTGTTTGTCTGGCATTGTCACTTGGCCCGGCATTTAATGCGGTTGTCCAAACAAGTTTTGGCGAAAAGCTCGGAAGCTCGGCTCGGAAAATGCTGAATATGCGACACCGCAATTATGTGTTGCCTACTTATGGGGATGGCCCACAGGGCGTATGAGAGTTGCCACGCTGTTGCTTGCTACAAAGTGTGTATGCGAATCCAAATTCGTGAAATCATATAGGTTCTTGAAAGACGTGAATAGTGTGCAAATACCAACTTTCTATTTTACCATATTTAAGATATGTAATTCATTTAATTAAAGAGAGAATATAATTGAAAATAATAAACGAAATGTTATCGACACCTTGTAATGCACTAACAATTTTTTAAAATTATAATTTGCTATTCTAGCATTATTTGAATAAAACGATAACTAAAAAAACTTTTTTATGGCTAGTTTTTACACACATATTTATAGATGCCCAAAAATCGCTCATAAGCAGATGCATAAGTAGAGCACATTCGTTCTTCATTTGCAATTTATATTCCAAAATTCATAGCGTAAACTCAGTCTTTAATGCCAGCTCAGTTTACCTCACATTTATCTTGAAGGTTAGCGTCAAGATTAATTTTGTTAGCTCGACCTTTTTGGCCATTTGTGCTGGTTGCCTTTCGTTTCTCGGAGCGTGTCGAAATAAATCGTCTTAGGTCTGTTGGCTTGCTTTGACTTTAATTGAATTAAATTGATTTTGCTCCACTTGCCAGCCGGCAGTCATCAATTGCCAGACGCCAGGTGAGAATGAGCTGCTCCTGTTGCCAACGCACTTGATATAAATAGAATTTTCTAATCTAGCCTCTCGCACCGCAAATTTGACATGACAATCAACTCAACTTGGACACGTATTAGAGACGCACACACTTACTTAAACACACACACAGGCACACCCTCACTGCGATCCAATGTTTATGTTTTTCCAATCAATTGTGTCACAAACATGGCTATGAAAATAAATACGACCCAAACCACCCACAGGACATTCTGTTACTGTTGTGCTCCGAACGGATAAACATAGACACGAACACAGGGACTTAGATACAGATACATTTGATGGCCATTCTCTGGCATAAAACAATAACAAAAGCGTGTTCAACGTGGACAATGAACCGAAAATGAAAATGAAAACTCGCCGAAATTGATAGATACATAGATACAAGTTCGGTTGATGGGATAGCGGGATAGTGGGATCCGTGGCATATGAAACTGCAATTTACAGCCATTGTGTGACGGTCATTCAGTGATTGTTTGGACAGTGGCACAAAAGTGATTGACTGCGCACACAA
This sequence comes from Drosophila sechellia, assembly GCF_004382195.2. Lineage (NCBI taxonomy): Eukaryota > Metazoa > Arthropoda > Insecta > Diptera > Drosophilidae > Drosophila > Drosophila sechellia. The sequence continues at coordinate 14,557,577 of NC_045951.1, read as the reverse complement.
CTTTTAAGTGGAAACTCGATTGCTCACTCTATTTGACTTGTGGCCACAGTGGGAAAAGTTTGTCCAAGTTTAACGACTGCCATATTTGCTGACGGTGCTATAGAGGTGAACATTTGCGGTGAAGTTTGATTCCTGAGAACAGTGGTGCAATGTCAGGAAAACATTTTCAATCGGCAAAATAGACATTATGGCATGCAGACTATTTTAAAGATTGCCTAACTATTCCTCTATATAACATTTATAATCCAATGTTTATAATTAATTTAAGCAATGCATAAAATATTTATTTTTAAGGCATTAATTTCTGTAATTAATTACAATCTTAGGAAAATTAAACATGTATTTTTTAAGAAATATAATTAACAAAATACAACTAAAATTTCTCTAAAATGTTGTCGTTTTATGAACTTAATTATTTATTTCCCACTCATGTTTGGCTTCACTGTACTCTGAAAGTGATGGTAATGCCACGCAAATGCGTAGCTGCCATTTTCATTGCCGTTCTGTTCAGTTTATGGAAATTCGAAATATTTTCACAAAAGCCACATGAACGGCCAGAATAATTCACATTTTGGCCATGCGATGACATCGCATGCATTTTTTCCCAGCCCGAATTTTCCCGTAAGTACGTTTTTCTGTGTTTGCTGGGAATTGCTAGTGGGTCCACACCACTGGGGGCCATGTTTTCAATTTCCATTGTTGCTGTCATGTCTGCACTGCACTAGGATCCACCACTATCACCACCTTCACATCCGCCTTCATTTTGAGGCTCAAGTTGTTAATAAAAGTTTACCGATTTTTGGACGTCGGAAGAATGATTACTGCCACACTGCACACAATTTAAAGTTTTCCCCGCTCATACATAAATCAGCGAAAGGAAAATCCTTCTCGAGGGCTCCGAGGAAACGCGCACGACAAAAAATATTGTCCGCGAAAGTTGGCCGATTCGATGCGATGCGTGCAAAGTTGTTTAGTGAGGAACTTTAACTGGACGCGGCCGAAACTAAAGTTGGCCAAAACTGAACTTGGCCAAAAACGCTAAACGCAAAATGGTACAAAGTGTGCCATGGCGGTGGTTTCGGGTTGTTCGACGGTAAAATTAATAAAAGTCGTAATAATACTCGCAATTTCCTTTTAGCGCCGACTTGCCATCGCGCATTTTCCTTTGGCTTTGTTTCCTTTGCCTTTTGCATAATTTTTTCAGTAAAATATATATGTACATGCCGACATACATACATAGATATATTTTCCTTGGCTTTTCCCTCGCTGTGTGGAAATTCCACAGCTCTTTTTCCGATGCTGGACTTTGAGAAGTTTTTGATTTAAATAGTTTGGCCTGGCATTTTACTGCTTGCTTGGCTGGAATTTTTTAGCTGCCATCGACTCCTACAAGTCCCTATTATTTTTATTGTGTTTTCTCGTTCGGATTCCTCGTCTGCCACGGGCGGATTATTATTAGTAAACATTATGGACAAGGTTAGGTCATGATGTATATAGGTTTTCCCGCCCCATTCCCGCTTCTCAAGCGGAAGTTGTCCAGCCGGGGCTGACTTATCGTCGCCATTTTCAGCGACGAGTATTCGTGCATAAATAATTTGTTAGGCATTTATTATTTGTTTTAGGTGTAAATATTTCAAGCTCACAAGTGAAGCGGCCTGCAGAAAAGAGGTCGAGGTTTATAGCTTAATTATTCCCATGCATGAAACGAGCCTGCTTTAAGCCTCCTCCGTTTCCAAGAAGGAAGAAATTTCTTGCCGCCATTGTTCGGTAACCCCTTTGTACGGTCCCGGGCTTTTTTTTATTTCCCCCAGCACACACGCATATTATACATAATTTTTTATGATTTATAAAATGTTTGCTTGTGCGCCTGCACGGGAAGAGGAGTGGTATAATTTTAATTATTTCCTACATGTGCGTGGTTTATTAATGGCCACGTCAGCTCAGCTCGGCTTATACTTCTTTTTTGGTTTGGCTTGGTTTGTCCCTAACCTCTCGCTTTTTAATGGAGGTCAACTTTAGTTGGACAAAAAAAAATGCATAAAGATTTATTGCATTTGACAAGTTTTTGTTAATGATTATGGCACGTGCTTTGGTAGCCGTTTTTGCCAAGGTTTGGCGACCCCTTTTTCTACTTTAATTTACAATCCCCTTGGAGGAAAGCAATAACCTTTCAAGGATGTAGTTTGTGTGCTTACACAGAACAAAATATATGAATTACAGTAAATTTGAATACTACAAGTGTGCCATTTGTTCAAAAATTAAAAATTGTTGGTTAGAATATCTAAAGAAATTTGATATATATTAACCATAAATTTAAAATAGGTATGCATATTCAACTATTACTGTAGTCAATATAGTCGTAAAAAAAGATATAAAAGAAATTTTTACCGTCATCCGAAAAATAGTTGAATGATTTGGTATCAATTTAAAATTCTATGTTTTTAGAAGCTTTCTAGGACATGCATGCATAATTGATTCCACTGTTACTTTTCTGGAAGTACAAGTATAAGGCAGTGGGTTTTCTTACTTTATCAGATAAATATTCAATATCCTGAGACATGTGTGTCCTTTGCCACCGAAGTCACGCACTGTCAATAAATTAATATAAATGTCACTTGCCAGACTGCATCCCATAAATTTTTCAATCATTTCGACAACGCAGCAGTTTTTCCACCCTGGACCACGCCAACTTTATGTGCCTGCGGATGCGAAGGAGGTGTATCCCGGTGGAAATACCATTACACGGGAGCACAAAACTGATTTGAATTTAATTACTTGCTTGGCATATTTTGTTATTTTTCCGTAGACCGTTAAACGTTATGCAAATTGCTTCGACTTACAATACAAGAAAATGTTTCTTTTCTGTTGCCACTCGCTGACAAATTGTTGATGAACGTTGAATATATATTTTCTTTTGTGGTGGTGCCAAGTAGGAGGGAATGAGTGGGCGTGGTGGGTTGGGGGGAGGTGGGGCTTAGGAGGTGTATGGTATCCGTAATTGCATTTGCGTGCCGGAGAGCGGGAGACGTTAATGAGCGATACCGAAACGCGCTGGAATGTCAGCCTTAGTAAATCATCATGCCAAAAGCAACGGCCAGCCTTGACGTTTTGCCATAGGAAGGTGATGGGTGGGCTAGTGGGTGTTTGATGGGTGGATAAGTGGGTGGATTGGACATGGTCACAGATATGGTGAGGCTGTGTGGGTGGGCTGGTTCTCAATGCAGGGTGTGGTCCTCTCACAATCACATGCATATCACATGTGTCCTTAGCATAGCCAGTGACATTTTCTGCTCCATTATTTTCATCATGTCTGACAGACGACATTTCAACATGCAACTAGCAACTAACGGGGGCAGCTAACACATACCGCCTTTCCATCTCGCATTTCCCATTTTACACGGCTCACCCCTACAGTAACACGTATGGTAAGTGTAACTCGAACTGCGAAGTGTACACAGCGAGAATTGGTGCGACACTTTCAGTATGTTCTTATCAACGGTGAGAATTTATGAACTGTAAATCTTAAAAGGTTAAGATTTAGATTTAAATATATTTTTCAGAATTTATCCTCACACTCCTACTTGCTGAGTAACGGCTATCTGACAGTCTTTTCTCTTGATTTATATTTTTATGTAAAGCACATTTTACCGTATAATTTTTCCCAGTGCAGTGCATCTGGAAAGTGCTGCCAAGCTGGCTCGCCACACCACTCCCATTTCTGCTCAAGTCGGGCATTTCGTCCTGTCTGCTTTAGACACCAATATATTATGCCATTGTCATGGTGTGCGTGCGCGTGTATCTGTCCGCGGTGTGTATGTGTGAGTGGCAGTTCCCTGTTGCATGTACCCTGGACGAGTGTGCAGTGCCAGAAACCCTCACTAGTGCCTATTGGTACCCTCTCATCCATCCATCCACCCACTAGATTTCACAACTCTCAGGGGTCCTTCGTCCTTCCGACTCCTTCTTACGCATTCAGCCCATCTCATTCGTTTAGGTCGAGTCAGCATTTTGCATTGCAAATATTTATACCCTACTTAGTTTGAGTTTTATGTGCAAGCCCATAGAGTTTGTCCTGACTGCAACGGTTTGGAATCGGGAATTGGACTGAGTGTGAAATGAAGACAGTCAAGTTAGATTAGCATGAACGGATACAACCGCATTTACAAATTAGAGCTGTCTGTAATCGGAATTTCCACGTAAAATTCTGGAAAACCCCTTACAGAACAAGCTTTCTAAATAAAAAGGTGGGGCTTACTTTTTGATTTCTGCAAAAATTCTTTATTAATAAATCAAAACTAATAAATTATAAATTATGGAAACCAAAATTAGTTTTTATTTAAATTATTATTATGGTTTGAATAATTAAATCATTGAATATTACTCAATGGCTCGTTATAACCTTAATATGGAGTTGATCAGTTATTTCCATTTGTTTTGTTTATCTAAAAGATCTAAAACAAAAACCCATCTAAATTAACATTAATCTTAATGCACTTTTAAACTCCTTTTAAGATCTCTTAAAATTTAATTTTTAGCACTTTCGCTAAACAGCAATCTTTACTGTTCGAGGACCGTTTGTCCTTGTGCATTTTAGGAGCTTCGTTTGGTTTGACGTGCCATTTTTGCAACACCACATGCCATGCAATTAATTTGAAGCAATTGCACGGCATCGAAAATAATATACAGAGATGGAATATTGTAAATGCCATCTAGACATATTTTGCATGCAAATTTGACACTTTTTGCCTCATTATTTGACGCCATAATAATAATTTTGTGCCGGGCAGAATGCCAGCAGCATATTTCATTTAATGCCATCGTGTGTGTGAGTTAATAAGGAAATATCCTTTTACACATGTGACCCTAATAATTTCCCCGAGTTCTTAGGTTCTGAGAGCAGGCTGCATTACTAATAATAATGCCATTGTATGCATGCGTATCTGTGTGTGTGTGTCTGTGTGATGATGCGGTGGTATTGGTGGGGTATTTTGTGCTGTGTTGTGATTTATTGCATTCGTGTGCCAGATTTTACAAATGTAATGCGCCACACTATGGCACCGATCCCTTGCCATCCCACTCCACCCCCGCCGCCATCATGCATATGCAAAGTTTCGAATATTTTGCCTTGGAAATGTGTCACAGTGTGCGTGTGTATCTGTGTGGCATATAAGGGGGTGTGTATATCCGTATGAGTGTGTGTGTGGAGGAGTTCTCGCATAAATATTCCGTACGGAGTCATATTTCTTTCTTTCGTTTTGTATGCGCTCCACTCCTTCAAAGTGGCGTGGACATACGTGTCGGAATTATTTGACTTCCGTTTTCTCCGTTCCGTTTCCGTTTCGCCTCTTTTCGGCTTCAGTTTCATTGTCAGCTTTCGGCTTGGGCATAAGATGAATATGAAATTTTTATTAGCTGGCAAAAGTTGTAAATGCAAATTTGTTAACCGAACCGTACAGAGGTCTCCTGTTGCTCACAGGATCGGATCACCTGGCGCATGATGTAAGCGGAACTTGTCAATTCACAGAGCATAAAAATGCGGATTTCTTGAATTCATTCATATGCCACAGAATCATTTGCGCAATCTTGAAACTAAAATGCTGTCACTCGATGGCAAATGCACACAGAATCTGTGAAACTGTGAACTGTGATGGCCTTCTCTTCAGTTATTACGTATACGCACTCGAACACACTCACTCACGTGCAATCGAAATGGGAAAAGGAAACTATCTGTGGCAATGCGCATAACTATGCATAATTGTTGTAAAATGTCGGAGCTCGAAAATCTGATAAATTATAACTAAAAAGTTTTTGAGTGCGCCAGCAGAATTTTAAGCAATTCCAGCCACGCCCAGCTGGGCAACAAAGGCAAATGGCCCCCGTTCCATTCAAAAGTGTAACTGAATCCCATGCAAAAGCCGAAAGTTGAAACATATTCAATTTATGACTTTAGATGAAAATTCCCCCAGCATTTAAATCACTTATGCACTTAATCAGTGCACTTAAAATGCAAGAGAAGTGCCACAGCAGAGACACTCTGACAGAAGCTATGGCAAGAAATATGCAATCGTTTCGCAGGCACTTGTTAACAACGTTTTTTGGCAAGCCCTTAAAATTCAAAGACCGAGAGTGATTACAAATTATAATTATAATTATAATATTATATATTTTTCTACCATTGAAACATTCAAATTGAATTAAAAAAAAAAAAATTAAATTATAATGATTAAGAAAATAGATGCGGTAAAGAAAAAATTCGTCATAAGAATGAATATTTAGAATAAAATTATAATCTATATTATATAATAATATAATCATTATAATCTATAAAATGGTTACAAAAATTATGTGGAGTTAAAGATTAAAATACATTGGACTAAGTACTATACGAAAAGAAAATAGAAATATTAAGAAATTTAGTTTAGGTATGCTTACAAGTACCGCAATTTTTGGTTAAGTATCTAAAATGATCAAAAATCAATATAAAAATGTCTGAAAAGTACTTTCATTGTCTTAGCTTCATTCTTTCTCTACTTTGCTGATCGGTGTATTGGTCGGAGTGCGTGTACGCCATTTGGTTTTAGATTGCTTTTGGGGTAGCCAAGAGAAAATGTTGACACTTTTGATTACGCAGTATAATAGTGTCCCCACCCCGAAATTCCCACTGCCACTCCCATAAGTTTCGCCTCGATCAACAATCGATATGCGAGGGAAGTGATTCGAAGTGTATATTTACATGTGAGGTCTGCAGGAATGCATTCACAGCCGACTCCTTGGCCCAGAAATCACGTAGGGTCGCCTTTTCCGGCGGCTCCCTCTGCGGATAAGCGGTCATCTCCGTTGTGGTCGATTCGGCGTACATCGATGTTGATTGCGATTACACCGACACGCACACGCATACAAAGGCGGGTGCCGTGTACCCACACACTCTCACTCGGTCTACTTAGCCTAGTTTTGGACAATATATATTTTTTTTGGCTATACCACCACACGCCTTGACTCGGATTTGGAAACAAATGAATTTAGAGCACGTGACAATTTGCGCCTTGATTTATGCGCCAAGGTTTTCTCGACGCTTATTTATGCTATATTTATTTTCGGGCGTAATTTGAATAATACGTCCGTATAAAAAAACATTTATCACAGTTGATATAATTAATGTCACTTGCACAACAAATGTTAAATATGAATTTGCACAACTGCGTCAGCCGCCGAGTCAAGGAAATATTTTCGGAAATTAAATCGCTGGCTGAACGATTTCGGGCGCGTGTACAGAGTCCTTTCAAAAGATGTCCTTTGGCCGGAGAGTTTTAACCGCATTAGTCGCTGCTAGACACCAAACTGTGCCTACAGTCGTGCTGAAAAGTTTGGTCAGGCGCGTTTTCCAAACCGCAGGCCACAGCAAACAATATGACGCAAAATATTGCACCGCATACATAAACATAAGCCAGGGGGGTCGGACAATCCAGGGGACAGCGACGGAAAATCGCTGGGGAGAGGGGCAAGGAGATGGCTGAGGTAGAAGAAGAAGCAGCAGCGTCTTGTCACATTGCGCCTGTAAGTGTGACATGGTCTAATGGCATTTCCAAATAGCTTAGCGCAAAAACTTCATACGACCGTCACTCACTCACACAGGCGCTTTTCACAAAGACTCACTTACACTCTCTTAACTTGTCAGGCCATCAACAACGACAACAGCAACAACAACAAGAATAACACCAACGACAGGAACCCCAACGAACAGTTACAACAACAACAGGGCAACAACAATGGCGACGTTTCAATTGCATTTCCGTTTGTACCAGTTTTCATTTCAAAACTCATAAGTTTCAGACGACATCAACGACGAGGACGTGACCAGCGGGCTCGTCCTCTTCGCCTAGCAACTTCTTCTTCTTACACTTAAAAAAATATTCCACGAATATTTAAGGAATTCATTATTTTTGTCAATGCTACATATTCCAATATAACACATAAAGTAAAATCTTCAAAATTCATAACTCAAAAAACAATATGCTTAGATAAACAAAAATGTAATTGATTTGATAACTGCTCTTTCATTTTTATTTTATATTTCGGGTAAATTAAATTATAAAGTACAATTCTATAGTTCCTGTAAATTGATTTCACTGCATCGAAGGGAACACACTGCGGTTGGGAGCGCGGGACAACTGTTTGCAAATTCTAAAAAGTTTTCAATATGTTTGACGACGTGTGCCACACACAATGGGTGGAAAACACTTTTTGCTTATTTAAGCGAAGGTGGAAAATAGCGCAGTTAACTCGCAGGTAAACGGGAAAGTTTTCATTCGGAAATAATGGATGGATAAGAACAACGATTATCCAAAACCACGCACTATGCTTGTATTTAAATATCAGCATAATATTTTAAAAAAGTTATTTCATTAAAAACTTGGAATATTACATTTTAAGTTTCTTTCGAAATGTTAAGCTTTATCTAACTGTTGTTATTTTGTTTAATCGCCAATGAGATAAATCAAAAAGTAAAAAAAATGTGTAAAAATGGTGGAGGTTTTTTAAACAGATTACATTTTCCTATACTACTATACTACTATATACATTTGATAGTGCTGCAAAAACTAACAGATGAATTAATGTTTGTAATTTTAATAAATCACATGCTCTAAATTAAGATTTTAAGCAACATTTAATTTTGATTTTTTACGAATAAAAAGCTAACGGAAAAGAGCATAATTATGACACGAAAAAATAAATTATTGCCCTCGCTTAAAAGCAATCTCGATAACCTTTAATGTAATTAAATCATCCACATTTGGTTATTATTAAATCTGAGCTTAAAGTTTCTTCTTATTAAACATATATCTTTCATTATAAAGAAGCAACGTTTTTTAGCCAATGTTTGACTACCCCAAAAAGTATGGTATAAAAGGTGGTCGAGTAATGCCGATTTGGTGTGTTTTTTATCGGACCTACTACCATTTAGTTCCCTTGTGCAGCGGGCCGGCTCTCTCAAGTGAAAGTTGTTGTCTGAGGGAAAAACAACGGAAAATTGCGCCTCAACCCGGAGCCCATAACCCCGCAGCCCACCGTAACCACTATACTGGTACTTCCACTTTACCACTTGAGCCGCTTGACAACTTTCACCATTAGCGGAACAACGGACAGACAACACCAGCACACTCACTCACAATATGGCTCACACAAGTCGATTTCGTAGTCAGCGCCATCAATTTGAGCTGAAGACATTCCCCAGCCGCTTTTCCAGCTTTTCCAGCCCCCACCCAACAGACCCCCTTTCTGGAGGCCTGTGTTTTATTGCTCTGTGCGCTTTGAGGGCGACAGGAATGTTTGCCGAGTGCTTTACAGCACCACGGTCCGATGGATTGAGTTGTTTTGCATAGTTTAAAGTCGAGTGACGTCAGTCACAAAATTATGAAAATATTATATCCAGTGGGCTGCATTCGTAACGCCGGCAAATTCAAAAAGATGTGGGTGTACGAGTGTAAATAATTTATTTATTCCTTTATGCCTTTTGGGGAAAACCGTTAAGACGACTTCCCTGGCTGCGAGGAATTTGTTGTCATTTATTACAGTTGCTGCCAGTTGGCCACTTGCTTTTTTGGCAACAGCCGAGTCCGTGTTGCCAAACGTAGAGCGAATAAACAAAAAGCCAAATAACCGAAAAAAAATCCCAACAAATTCTAATTACTGTCATTTGGCTCTGGTCTAAGTTTTTCTCGGAGTTTGCGGCTTGGTTCTTGGCAACTTGTGCTCTGGAACAGCATAAATTGGCTTCCGAGCAGCCAAAAAGTTCGGCGCTTCGCTCTTCTTTTGATTAAGTTAATATATTTTAATTTTGTTTTATGGTCACGGGAAGTAGTAAAAACGAGTGAAATTATTACAGCTCATTGAAAACAAAACAACAGTCGTTTACCATTTAAACCCGTTAAAGTGGATTACTTCTGCGGCCGCTTCAATAAAGGGAGCAAATGATGAAAAGAGCGAGTATTTTCGATGATTTAAATGGCCAATTCTAATTTCCCTCTTGTAAAATAAGTTCAACCCTTTTTATGTAGCTCACTCGATAAACTTTTATAGTTTCTCCAACGTTACTGGCACTCGGAAACCTTGCAGTTTCAACAGTTTAAACTGTCCTCGGCTATTTATTCAACACTCCGGCTCCTTGTTGTTGCTGGCGTTGCAATTAAAAACGCTGATATATGTTCTTTTTACAATTCAATAAATTTACGCAATGCTTTACTGTTGCCAGTCAACCCGGCGAACCTTCTCCATTCCCCTGGCTTTTAATGCAATATTTGTGTTCGCCTGTGCGCGCTTTTTGTATACAATTTATTTTGACTCTGTGGCGCGGCGAAACGATTCAGAATCTTGCAAACCAATGACAGTTTAATTAATTGCCGCACTGTAATGCGTTTTAAATTGTCATGTTTATACAGAAAAATCCAGCGAGGGCCTCTGTATTGGTCCAGCACGTCCTTTCTGCTTGTGGGCGAGTGGCAGGACAAGAGCTCACGGCATGTCCTTTTATTGCGAGTGTGTGGGTGGCTTAATGCCTGATTGTGGGACAATGAGGGAAATTGCCAGTAATAAAGCTATGGCATTATATTTTCAATGTGTGTAGAAACTATCTGTGTGTATGTAATAATTTAAATCTGTTATTCAAAATAAGCTCCTAAAAATATATATTCATCTGATATTATTTTGGTGCTAAATAAAATTGCACGAAAATGTTGAAATGTTCCAAATGAAATCAAACTTATTATTTAACCCAAACAAATGGAGAGGAATACCCTACGACTATTTAACTTTTATTTTATTTTAGAAGCTCCCTTTTTTTAATAGCACATGACTGGCACATTTAATAACTCAATGGCGAAATTAACCCATGGTAGGCCATTTATGGGCATGAATGTTTGCGGGCAGTAGGATGGCTGGCTGGTAATATTGTTTTTCATTTGTGTTTCATTGTTTTCAATAATTGTTATTATTGTCCGGAGCTGTTTTTCGATTTCAACACCTACATATTTTCATAGGAACTCGCACATGCGGTCGCTGCTGTCCCGACACCCGCAACCCGTCTCCCTTATTGCTAGTGCAATTTCAATGGCCGCAAACTACAACAATGAGCCATTTAAATGTCAACCACAATGAGGATCGGGTAAACATATATATGAATATTCACATATTTATGCACCGCACTCGTGCAAATGTGTGCGTTAAGCCACGGCATGCAACTGCTCTGATTTGATAAGACGCTTAAGTGCTTCGGTTGGACTAATTTATTAAAGTGCTTTATTAATGCCCTTACGAAATCCCAGAAATTGCGTCGAGGCATCTGGATGCTCCTAATTGTTAGTCCTGCCCGAAGGAAAACTATAGCAGGCCAACAACAATGGCGGTCTGGGTCACATTTTCCAAGCCAATGCGCCTGCAACACGGCGAATGCGTAATATTAATAGGCGTCTTCGTAAGCAAAATTCTCTTGGCTCCCCGCCCAAGTTTCCATGGTTGTTGCTACTGCTGTTGCTGTAGCTTTTGCCATAATTGCAAAACGCCTTAAGGCTATAGACGCGTTCGAGCCCATACATATGTCCATACATATGTAAACACATAATTATGACTACAGAGGGTTGACCAAGGACTCTTAAGGAGTAAATGTTGTCGAATAATACGGATTCATGCTAATTATCGTTTGCAATAAGTTAGTGATATGGAAATTCGTATCGAAGATCAAAATATTGTATAAAATAACAAGGGATGTTTATTATCACGAAGCTAATAGTGCATACGTTATATCTTTACAAGCTTAAAAGTTTACACGATATTTTGTTTTATTGATATTATATACATCTTTCAAAAAAAGTGAAAGGTTTTTGTTGGTTTCTGGAACAAACTGCAAAAACTTCCCTCTGCCGTGTAGACAACATTTCCGCCTGCTGCATCTTCATTATGTGCGACCAAATTAAACACATATACGTAATACATGTCCTCAATCGAGCACGCATATTGTTCAACAACTTGGCGACTCAATTCGAACTTGACTCCAATTAGATTCGAAGGCGTGACACAAATTGTTTGTTATTGTTCCCGGCCTGAAAGCCATTTAATTATACAAGTAGTAAT